>NW_026691478.1:0-93128 GCF_020826845.1 Diceros bicornis minor
ACATGGAAAGACTTGTCTGAAGCTTATCCCCTGCACTGGGGTCAGGTCGGGAAGGGACGGCACAGAGGTGAGCAGGAACCAACCGGCCTCTCTGTGGTGGGGCTGGCCCCGGGGCAGGCGTGGGGGTGATGGCTGGAAGTGGGATGGCGCGTGAGTTGGCACCAGCCAGCGGTGGAGGCAGAGACTCAGAGGTCAGGGATCTCTCTCTCTGTCTCTGTCTCTGTCTCTCTCCCTCAGGGAGCTGAGGAGAGTAAGGTGGCGCCCCCTGCCCACCTCGCCTACCTCTCCATGGGCCCTTCTTTCTCTGGCCGCTCCGGGAGCCCTGCGGGCTTGGGTTCAAGCCCCCACACACCGCACAGGCCAAGGGCGCATGCGCGACCGCCGGGGCCTAGGGCTGGTCTCGGGGGGGGGGGCGGGGTGTTCCTCAGTGAAGGCCCCGCCCTCCCTCCAGGCTCTGACCCAGCTGCAGCTCTTCCATCGCCGCCCTTCTGGACTCGGCTTCAGCTGTCTCCCTCCCCTCCCCCACTCCCACTCAGCTTGCAGGCCGCTTCCCTGCCTTGAAAGCATGGCTCTGGCCCTGAGGGCCACAGACCTACTGGGCTTCAAGCTCAAGGCTCTGCCTGGGCCTGCTGCTTCGGCCAGGGGCTCATTTTTTCCTGGAAAGACAAAGCCATGGCCTCACCCCACGCCTGCACTTTGCCACGGCAGGCAGCCCAGATGTAGGAAAGGCTCTGTGGAGTCAGAAGTGCCGAGACAGGCAGATGGCACCAGAGGGTTTGGGGGCCAGGGCGCAAGTGGGCTAGCCCCTCCTCCCGGGAGTCGGGGGAGGCCCGGCCTTCCTAGTGCCCAGGCCACGGCTCCGGGGAGAAACCCCGCCATGGAGGGCACGCGGGAGGCCCTCTGCCTGAGGTGGCAGGTGTCACGCCAGGGCCACTGCAAGCCTGGCTCGGCTTGCCTGCTTTCTCCAAAGGAGGCTGGCCGACCAGCCGAACCTGGCACCTGGGCCAGGCCCCCTTCCAAGGGGACGAGTTGCAGAGGATAGAGCCCTGGGGGGCGGCTGCCAAGTCTCCTGGGGCGTGTGCTGGGCCCCCCGTCAGAGGAGGAAGCAGCCTGGTAAACGGTGTGCCAGGCCTGAGATCTGGAGGCCTCCCACAGCCGGGTCCCTGTCCTGCCCAGGCCCCCCCGAGGGAGGACGATGGTCGGGCAGTGGCGAGCGGGGTGGGGCTGGCGCCGAGCCTGCCCTTGGATGCCCCGGGGAAGGGCGCCGGGGCATGGGCTGCCCCTGGCCAGGTCTGAGGGACCGACCCAGCTCGGGGCTGTCGGGGGCAGAGAGAGAACCCCCCTCCGCCCTTTCCCTTCAGGTTCTTAGGGCTGGCCAAATCCTTCCCAAGACAGCTTGTCTGGAGAAAATCAGACCCAGCTGAAGAACATGTGTCCATGGGGGAAACCCGGGAAACTGAGTCTCCCCACACAATAGCAGAGATTCTCATCTTGCATCCTCTCCTGAGCTAATGACAAAGGTGGATGTCCCGGGTGGGTGGGCCTGTGGAATGGGAGAGGGGAGGAAGTCTATTGTCATGCAGAGGGACATGGAAAGACTTGTCTGAAGCTTATCCCCTGCACTGGGGTCAGGTCGGGAAGGGACGGCACAGAGGTGAGCAGGAACCAACCGGCCTCTCTGTGGTGGGGCTGGCCCCGGGGCAGGCGTGGGGGTGATGGCTGGAAGTGGGATGGCGCGTGAGTTGGCACCAGCCAGCGGTGGAGGCAGAGACTCAGAGGTCAGGGATCTCTCTCTCTGTCTCTGTCTCTGTCTCTCTCCCTCAGGGAGCTGAGGAGAGTAAGGTGGCGCCCCCTGCCCACCTCGCCTACCTCTCCATGGGCCCTTCTTTCTCTGGCCGCTCCGGGAGCCCTGCGGGCTTGGGTTCAAGCCCCCACACACCGCACAGGCCAAGGGCGCATGCGCGACCGCCGGGGCCTAGGGCTGGTCTCGGGGGGGGGGGGGCGGGGTGTTCCTCAGTGAAGGCCCCGCCCTCCCTCCAGGCTCTGACCCAGCTGCAGCTCTTCCATCGCCGCCCTTCTGGACTCGGCTTCAGCTGTCTCCCTCCCCTCCCCCACTCCCACTCAGCTTGCAGGCCGCTTCCCTGCCTTGAAAGCATGGCTCTGGCCCTGAGGGCCACAGACCTACTGGGCTTCAAGCTCAAGGCTCTGCCTGGGCCTGCTGCTTCGGCCAGGGGCTCATTTTTTCCTGGAAAGACAAAGCCATGGCCTCACCCCACGCCTGCACTTTGCCACGGCAGGCAGCCCAGATGTAGGAAAGGCTCTGTGGAGTCAGAAGTGCCGAGACAGGCAGATGGCACCAGAGGGTTTGGGGGCCAGGGCGCAAGTGGGCTAGCCCCCTCCTCCCGGGAGTCGGGGGAGGCCCGGCCTTCCTAGTGCCCAGGCCACGGCTCCGGGGAGAAACCCGCCATGGAGGGCACGCGGGAGGCCCTCTGCCTGAGGTGGCAGGTGTCACGCCAGGGCCACTGCAAGCCTGGCTCGGCTTGCCTGCTTTCTCCAAAGGAGGCTGGCCGACCAGCCGAACCTGGCACCTGGGCCAGGCCCCTTCCAAGGGGACGAGTTGCAGAGGATAGAGCCCTGGGGGCGGCTGCCAAGTCTCCTGGGGCGTGTGCTGGGCCCCCGTCAGAGGAGGAAGCAGCCTGGTAAACGGTGTGCCAGGCCTGAGATCTGGAGGCCTCCCACAGCCGGGTCCCTGTCCTGCCCAGGCCCCCCGAGGGAGGACGATGGTCGGGCAGTGGCGAGCGGGGTGGGGCTGGCGCCGAGCCTGCCCTTGGATGCCCCGGGGAAGGGCGCCGGGGGATGGGCTGCCCCTGGCCAGGTCTGAGGGACCGACCCAGCTCGGGGCTGTCGGGGGCAGAGAGAGAACCCCCCTCCGCCCTTTCCCTTCAGGTTCTTAGGGCTGGCCAAATCCTTCCCAAGACAGCTTGTCTGGAGAAAATCAGACCCAGCTGAAGAACATGTGTCCATGGGGGAAACCCGGGAAACTGAGTCTCCCCACACAATAGCAGAGATTCTCATCTTGCATCCTCTCCTGAGCTAATGACAAAGGTGGATGTCCCGGGTGGGTGGGCCTGTGGAATGGGAGAGGGGAGGAAGTCTATTGTCATGCAGAGGGACATGGAAAGACTTGTCTGAAGCTTATCCCCTGCACTGGGGTCAGGTCGGGAAGGGACGGCACAGAGGTGAGCAGGAACCAACCGGCCTCTCTGTGGTGGGGCTGGCCCCGGGGCAGGCGTGGGGGTGATGGCTGGAAGTGGGATGGCGCGTGAGTTGGCACCAGCCAGCGGTGGAGGCAGAGACTCAGAGGTCAGGGATCTCTCTCTCTGTCTCTGTCTCTGTCTCTCTCCCTCAGGGAGCTGAGGAGAGTAAGGTGGCGCCCCCTGCCCACCTCGCCTACCTCTCCATGGGCCCTTCTTTCTCTGGCCGCTCCGGGAGCCCTGCGGGCTTGGGTTCAACCCCCCACACACCGCACAGGCCAAGGGCGCATGCGTGACCGCCGGGGCCTAGGGCTGGCCTGGGGGGGGGGGTCCTCAGTGAAGGCCCCGCCCTCCCTCCAGGCTCTGACCCAGCTGCAGCTCTTCCATCGCCGCCCTTCTGGACTCGGCTTCAGCTGTCTCCCTCCCCTCCCCCACTCCCACTCAGCTTGCAGGCCGCTTCCCTGCCTTGAAAGCATGGCTCTGGCCCTGAGGGCCACAGACCTACTGGGCTTCAAGCTCAAGGCTCTGCCTGGGCCTGCTGCTTCGGCCAGGGGCTCATTTTTTCCTGGAAAGACAAAGCCATGGCCTCACCCCACGCCTGCACTTTGCCACGGCAGGCAGCCCAGATGTAGGAAAGGCTCTGTGGAGTCAGAAGTGCCGAGACAGGCAGATGGCACCAGAGGGTTTGGGGGCCAGGGCGCAAGTGGGCTAGCCCCTCCTCCCGGGAGTCGGGGAGGCCCGGCCTTCCTAGTGCCCAGGCCACGGCTCCGGGGAGAAACCCGCCATGGAGGGCACGCGGGAGGCCCTCTGCCTGAGGTGGCAGGTGTCACGCCAGGGCCACTGCAAGCCTGGCTCGGCTTGCCTGCTTTCTCCAAAGGAGGCAGGCCGACCAGCCGAACCTGGCACCTGGGCCAGGCCCCTTCCAAGGGGACGAGTTGCAGAGGATAGAGCCCTGGGGGCGGCTGCCAAGTCTCCTGGGGCGTGTGCTGGGCCCCCGTCAGAGGAGGAAGCAGCCTGGTAAACGGTGTGCCAGGCCTGAGATCTGGAGGCCTCCCACAGCCGGGTCCCTGTCCTGCCCAGGCCCCCCCGAGGGAGGACGATGGTCGGGCAGTGGCGAGCGGGGTGGGGCTGGCGCCGAGCCTGCCCTTGGATGCCCCGGGGAAGGGCGCCGGGGGATGGGCTGCCCCTGGCCAGGTCTGAGGGACCGACCCAGCTCGGGGCTGTCGGGGGCAGAGAGAGAACCCCCCTCCGCCCTTTCCCTTCAGGTTCTTAGGGCTGGCCAAATCCTTCCCAAGACAGCTTGTCTGGAGAAAATCAGACCCAGCTGAAGAACATGTGTCCATGGGGGAAACCCGGGAAACTGAGTCTCCCCACACAATAGCAGAGATTCTCATCTTGCATCCTCTCCTGAGCTAATGACAAAGGTGGATGTCCCGGGTGGGTGGGCCTGTGGAATGGGAGAGGGGAGGAAGTCTATTGTCATGCAGAGGGACATGGAAAGACTTGTCTGAAGCTTATCCCCTGCACTGGGGTCAGGTCGGGAAGGGACGGCACAGAGGTGAGCAGGAACCAACCGGCCTCTCTGTGGTGGGGCTGGCCCCGGGGGCAGGCGTGGGGGGTGATGGCTGGAAGTGGGATGGCGCGTGAGTTGGCACCAGCCAGCGGTGGAGGCAGAGACTCAGAGGTCAGGGATCTCTCTCTCTGTCTCTGTCTCTGTCTCTCTCCCTCAGGGAGCTGAGGAGAGTAAGGTGGCGCCCCCTGCCCACCTCGCCTACCTCTCCATGGGCCCTTCTTTCTCTGGCCGCTCCGGGAGCCCTGCGGGCTTGGGTTCAAGCCCCCACACACCGCACAGGCCAAGGGCGCATGCGCGACCGCCGGGGCCTAGGGCTGGTCTCGGGGGGGGGGGGCGGGGTGTTCCTCAGTGAAGGCCCCGCCCTCCCTCCAGGCTCTGACCCAGCTGCAGCTCTTCCATCGCCGCCCTTCTGGACTCGGCTTCAGCTGTCTCCCTCCACTCCCCCACTCCCACTCAGCTTGCAGGCCGCTTCCCTGCCTTGAAAGCATGGCTCTGGCCCTGAGGGCCACAGACCTACTGGGCTTCAAGCTCAAGGCTCTGCCTGGGCCTGCTGCTTCGGCCAGGGGCTCATTTTTTCCTGGAAAGACAAAGCCATGGCCTCACCCCACGCCTGCACTTTGCCACGGCAGGCAGCCCAGATGTAGGAAAGGCTCTGTGGAGTCAGAAGTGCCGAGACAGGCAGATGGCACCAGAGGGTTTGGGGGCCAGGGCGCAAGTGGGCTAGCCCCTCCTCCCGGGAGTCGGGGAGGCCCGGCCTTCCTAGTGCCCAGGCCACGGCTCCGGGGAGAAACCCGCCATGGAGGGCACGCGGGAGGCCCTCTGCCTGAGGTGGCAGGTGTCACGCCAGGGCCACTGCAAGCCTGGCTCGGCTTGCCTGCTTTCTCCAAAGGAGGCAGGCCGACCAGCCGAACCTGGCACCTGGGCCAGGCCCCTTCCAAGGGGACGAGTTGCAGAGGATAGAGCCCTGGGGGCGGCTGCCAAGTCTCCTGGGGCGTGTGCTGGGCCCCCGTCAGAGGAGGAAGCAGCCTGGTAAACGGTGTGCCAGGCCTGAGATCTGGAGGCCTCCCACAGCCGGGTCCCTGTCCTGCCCAGGCCCCCCGAGGGAGGACGATGGTCGGGCAGTGGCGAGCGGGGTGGGGGCTGGCGCCGAGCCTGCCCTTGGATGCCCCGGGGGAAGGGCGCCGGGGGATGGGCTGCCCCTGGCCAGGTCTGAGGGACCGACCCAGCTCGGGGCTGTCGGGGGCAGAGAGAGAACCCCCCTCCGCCCTTTCCCTTCAGGTTCTTAGGGCTGGCCAAATCCTTCCCAAGACAGCTTGTCTGGAGAAAATCAGACCCAGCTGAAGAACATGTGTCCATGGGGGAAACCCGGGAAACTGAGTCTCCCCACACAATAGCAGAGATTCTCATCTTGCATCCTCTCCTGAGCTAATGACAAAGGTGGATGTCCCGGGTGGGTGGGCCTGTGGAATGGGAGAGGGGAGGAAGTCTATTGTCATGCAGAGGGACATGGAAAGACTTGTCTGAAGCTTATCCCCTGCACTGGGGTCAGGTCGGGAAGGGACGGCACAGAGGTGAGCAGGAACCAACCGGCCTCTCTGTGGTGGGGCTGGCCCCGGGGCAGGCGTGGGGGTGATGGCTGGAAGTGGGATGGCGCGTGAGTTGGCACCAGCCAGCGGTGGAGGCAGAGACTCAGAGGTCAGGGATCTCTCTCTCTGTCTCTGTCTCTGTCTCTCTCCCTCAGGGAGCTGAGGAGAGTAAGGTGGCGCCCCCTGCCCACCTCGCCTACCTCTCCATGGGCCCTTCTTTCTCTGGCCGCTCCGGGAGCCCTGCGGGCTTGGGTTCAAGCCCCCACACACCGCACAGGCCAAGGGCGCATGCGCGACCGCCGGGGCCTAGGGCTGGTCTCGGGGGGGGGGGGGGGGGCGGGGTGTTCCTCAGTGAAGGCCCCGCCCTCCCTCCAGGCTCTGACCCAGCTGCAGCTCTTCCATCGCCGCCCTTCTGGACTCGGCTTCAGCTGTCTCCCTCCCCTCCCCCACTCCCACTCAGCTTGCAGGCCGCTTCCCTGCCTTGAAAGCATGGCTCTGGCCCTGAGGGCCACAGACCTACTGGGCTTCAAGCTCAAGGCTCTGCCTGGGCCTGCTGCTTCGGCCAGGGGCTCATTTTTTCCTGGAAAGACAAAGCCATGGCCTCACCCCACGCCTGCACTTTGCCACGGCAGGCAGCCCAGATGTAGGAAAGGCTCTGTGGAGTCAGAAGTGCCGAGACAGGCAGATGGCACCAGAGGGTTTGGGGGCCAGGGCGCAAGTGGGCTAGCCCCTCCTCCCGGGAGTCGGGGAGGCCCGGCCTTCCTAGTGCCCAGGCCACGGCTCCGGGGAGAAACCCGCCATGGAGGGCACGCGGGAGGCCCTCTGCCTGAGGTGGCAGGTGTCACGCCAGGGCCACTGCAAGCCTGGCTCGGCTTGCCTGCTTTCTCCAAAGGAGGCTGGCCGACCAGCCGAACCTGGCACCTGGGCCAGGCCCCTTCCAAGGGGACGAGTTGCAGAGGATAGAGCCCTGGGGGCGGCTGCCAAGTCTCCTGGGGCGTGTGCTGGGCCCCCGTCAGAGGAGGAAGCAGCCTGGTAAACGGTGTGCCAGGCCTGAGATCTGGAGGCCTCCCACAGCCGGGTCCCTGTCCTGCCCAGGCCCCCCGAGGGAGGACGATGGTCGGGCAGTGGCGAGCGGGGTGGGGCTGGCGCCGAGCCTGCCCTTGGATGCCCCGGGGAAGGGCGCCGGGGGATGGGCTGCCCCTGGCCAGGTCTGAGGGACCGACCCAGCTCGGGGCTGTCGGGGGCAGAGAGAGAACCCCCCCTCCGCCCTTTCCCTTCAGGTTCTTAGGGCTGGCCAAATCCTTCCCAAGACAGCTTGTCTGGAGAAAATCAGACCCAGCTGAAGAACATGTGTCCATGGGGGAAACCCGGGGAAACTGAGTCTCCCCACACAAATAGCAGAGATTCTCATCTTGCATCCTCTCCTGAGCTAATGACAAAGGTGGATGTCCCGGGTGGGTGGGCCTGTGGAATGGGAGAGGGGAGGAAGTCTATTGTCATGCAGAGGGACATGGAAAGACTTGTCTGAAGCTTATCCCCTGCACTGGGGTCAGGTCGGGAAGGGACGGCACAGAGGTGAGCAGGAACCAACCGGCCTCTCTGTGGTGGGGCTGGCCCCGGGGCAGGCGTGGGGGTGATGGCTGGAAGTGGGATGGCGCGTGAGTTGGCACCAGCCAGCGGTGGAGGCAGAGACTCAGAGGTCAGGGATCTCTCTCTCTGTCTCTGTCTCTGTCTCTCTCCCTCAGGGAGCTGAGGAGAGTAAGGTGGCGCCCCCTGCCCACCTCGCCTACCTCTCCATGGGCCCTTCTTTCTCTGGCCGCTCCGGGAGCCCTGCGGGCTTGGGTTCAAGCCCCCACACACCGCACAGGCCAAGGGCGCATGCGCGAACGCCGGGGCCTAGGGCTGGTCTCGGGGGGGGGGGGGGGGGGGGCGGGGTGTTCCTCAGTGAAGGCCCCGCCCTCCCTCCAGGCTCTGACCCAGCTGCAGCTCTTCCATCGCCGCCCTTCTGGACTCGGCTTCAGCTGTCTCCCTCCCCTCCCCCACTCCCACTCAGCTTGCAGGCCGCTTCCCTGCCTTGAAAGCATGGCTCTGGCCCTGAGGGCCACAGACCTACTGGGCTTCAAGCTCAAGGCTCTGCCTGGGCCTGCTGCTTCGGCCAGGGGCTCATTTTTTCCTGGAAAGACAAAGCCATGGCCTCACCCCACGCCTGCACTTTGCCACGGCAGGCAGCCCAGATGTAGGAAAGGCTCTGTGGAGTCAGAAGTGCCGAGACAGGCAGATGGCACCAGAGGGTTTGGGGGCCAGGGCGCAAGTGGGCTAGCCCCTCCTCCCGGGAGTCGGGGAGGCCCGGCCTTCCTAGTGCCCAGGCCACGGCTCCGGGGAGAAACCCGCCATGGAGGGCACGCGGGAGGCCCTCTGCCTGAGGTGGCAGGTGTCACGCCAGGGCCACTGCAAGCCTGGCTCGGCTTGCCTGCTTTCTCCAAAGGAGGCTGGCCGACCAGCCGAACCTGGCACCTGGGCCAGGCCCCTTCCAAGGGGACGAGTTGCAGAGGATAGAGCCCTGGGGGCGGCTGCCAAGTCTCCTGGGGCGTGTGCTGGGCCCCCGTCAGAGGAGGAAGCAGCCTGGTAAACGGTGTGCCAGGCCTGAGATCTGGAGGCCTCCCACAGCCGGGTCCCTGTCCTGCCCAGGCCCCCCGAGGGAGGACGATGGTCGGGCAGTGGCGAGCGGGGTGGGGCTGGCGCCGAGCCTGCCCTTGGATGCCCCGGGGAAGGGCGCCGGGGGATGGGCTGCCCCTGGCCAGGTCTGAGGGACCGACCCAGCTCGGGGCTGTCGGGGGCAGAGAGAGAACCCCCCTCCGCCCTTTCCCTTCAGGTTCTTAGGGCTGGCCAAATCCTTCCCAAGACAGCTTGTCTGGAGAAAATCAGACCCAGCTGAAGAACATGTGTCCATGGGGGAAACCCGGGAAACTGAGTCTCCCCACACAATAGCAGAGATTCTCATCTTGCATCCTCTCCTGAGCTAATGACAAAGGTGGATGTCCCGGGTGGGTGGGCCTGTGGAATGGGAGAGGGGAGGAAGTCTATTGTCATGCAGAGGGACATGGAAAGACTTGTCTGAAGCTTATCCCCTGCACTGGGGTCAGGTCGGGAAGGGACGGCACAGAGGTGAGCAGGAACCAACCGGCCTCTCTGTGGTGGGGCTGGCCCCGGGGCAGGCGTGGGGGTGATGGCTGGAAGTGGGATGGCGCGTGAGTTGGCACCAGCCAGCGGTGGAGGCAGAGACTCAGAGGTCAGGGATCTCTCTCTCTGTCTCTGTCTCTGTCTCTCTCCCTCAGGGAGCTGAGGAGAGTAAGGTGGCGCCCCCTGCCCACCTCGCCTACCTCTCCATGGGCCCTTCTTTCTCTGGCCGCTCCGGGAGCCCTGCGGGCTTGGGTTCAAGCCCCCACACACCGCACAGGCCAAGGGCGCATGCGCGACCGCCGGGGCCTAGGGCTGGTCTCGGGGGGGGGGGGGGGGGGCGGGGTGTTCCTCAGTGAAGGCCCCGCCCTCCCTCCAGGCTCTGACCCAGCTGCAGCTCTTCCATCGCCGCCCTTCTGGACTCGGCTTCAGCTGTCTCCCTCCCCTCCCCCACTCCCACTCAGCTTGCAGGCCGCTTCCCTGCCTTGAAAGCATGGCTCTGGCCCTGAGGGCCACAGACCTACTGGGCTTCAAGCTCAAGGCTCTGCCTGGGCCTGCTGCTTCGGCCAGGGGCTCATTTTTTCCTGGAAAGACAAAGCCATGGCCTCACCCCACGCCTGCACTTTGCCACGGCAGGCAGCCCAGATGTAGGAAAGGCTCTGTGGAGTCAGAAGTGCCGAGACAGGCAGATGGCACCAGAGGGTTTGGGGGCCAGGGCGCAAGTGGGCTAGCCCCTCCTCCCGGGAGTCGGGGAGGCCCGGCCTTCCTAGTGCCCAGGCCACGGCTCCGGGGAGAAACCCGCCATGGAGGGCACGCGGGAGGCCCTCTGCCTGAGGTGGCAGGTGTCACGCCAGGGCCACTGCAAGCCTGGCTCGGCTTGCCTGCTTTCTCCAAAGGAGGCTGGCCGACCAGCCGAACCTGGCACCTGGGCCAGGCCCCTTCCAAGGGGACGAGTTGCAGAGGATAGAGCCCTGGGGGCGGCTGCCAAGTCTCCTGGGGCGTTTGCTGGGCCCCCGTCAGAGGAGGAAGCAGCCTGGTAAACGGTGTGCCAGGCCTGAGATCTGGAGGCCTCCCACAGCCGGGTCCCTGTCCTGCCCAGGCCCCCCGAGGGAGGACGATGGTCGGGCAGTGGCGAGCGGGGTGGGGCTGGCGCCGAGCCTGCCCTTGGATGCCCCGGGGAAGGGCGCCGGGGGATGGGCTGCCCCTGGCCAGGTCTGAGGGACCGACCCAGCTCGGGGCTGTCGGGGGCAGAGAGAGAACCCCCCTCCGCCCTTTCCCTTCAGGTTCTTAGGGCTGGCCAAATCCTTCCCAAGACAGCTTGTCTGGAGAAAATCAGACCCAGCTGAAGAACATGTGTCCATGGGGGAAACCCGGGAAACTGAGTCTCCCCACACAATAGCAGAGATTCTCATCTTGCATCCTCTCCTGAGCTAATGACAAAGGTGGATGTCCCGGGTGGGTGGGCCTGTGGAATGGGAGAGGGGAGGAAGTCTATTGTCATGCAGAGGGACATGGAAAGACTTGTCTGAAGCTTATCCCCTGCACTGGGGTCAGGTCGGGAAGGGACGGCACAGAGGTGAGCAGGAACCAACCGGCCTCTCTGTGGTGGGGCTGGCCCCGGGGCAGGCGTGGGGGTGATGGCTGGAAGTGGGATGGCGCGTGAGTTGGCACCAGCCAGCGGTGGAGGCAGAGACTCAGAGGTCAGGGATCTCTCTCTCTGTCTCTGTCTCTGTCTCTCTCCCTCAGGGAGCTGAGGAGAGTAAGGTGGCGCCCCCTGCCCACCTCGCCTACCTCTCCATGGGCCCTTCTTTCTCTGGCCGCTCCGGGAGCCCTGCGGGCTTGGGTTCAACCCCCCACACACCGCACAGGCCAAGGGCGCATGCGCGACCGCCGGGGCCTAGGGCTGGCCTGAGGGGGGGTCCTCAGTGAAGGCCCCGCCCTCCCTCCAGGCTCTGACCCAGCTGCAGCTCTTCCATCGCCGCCCTTCTGGACTCGGCTTCAGCTGTCTCCCTCCCCTCCCCCACTCCCACTCAGCTTGCAGGCCGCTTCCCTGCCTTGAAAGCATGGCTCTGGCCCTGAGGGCCACAGACCTACTGGGCTTCAAGCTCAAGGCTCTGCCTGGGCCTGCTGCTTCGGCCAGGGGCTCATTTTTTCCTGGAAAGACAAAGCCATGGCCTCACCCCACGCCTGCACTTTGCCACGGCAGGCAGCCCAGATGTAGGAAAGGCTCTGTGGAGTCAGAAGTGCCGAGACAGGCAGATGGCACCAGAGGGTTTGGGGGCCAGGGCGCAAGTGGGCTAGCCCCTCCTCCCGGGAGTCGGGGAGGCCCGGCCTTCCTAGTGCCCAGGCCACGGCTCCGGGGAGAAACCCGCCATGGAGGGCACGCGGGAGGCCCTCTGCCTGAGGTGGCAGGTGTCACGCCAGGGCCACTGCAAGCCTGGCTCGGCTTGCCTGCTTTCTCCAAAGGAGGCTGGCCGACCAGCCGAACCTGGCACCTGGGCCAGGCCCCTTCCAAGGGGACGAGTTGCAGAGGATAGAGCCCTGGGGGCGGCTGCCAAGTCTCCTGGGGCGTGTGCTGGGCCCCCGTCAGAGGAGGAAGCAGCCTGGTAAACGTGTGTGCCAGGCCTGAGATCCGGAGGCCACCCACAGCCGGGTCCCTGTCCTGCCCAGGCCCCCCGAGGGAGGACGATGGTCGGGCAGTGGCGAGCGGGGTGGGGCTGGCGCCGAGCCTGCCCTTGGATGCCCCGGGGAAGGGCGCCGGGGGATGGGCTGCCCCTGGCCAGGTCTGAGGGACCGACCCAGCTCGGGGCTGTCGGGGGCAGAGAGAGAACCCCCCTCCGCCCTTTCCCTTCAGGTTCTTAGGGCTGGCCAAATCCTTCCCAAGACAGCTTGTCTGGAGAAAATCAGACCCAGCTGAAGAACATGTGTCCATGGGGGAAACCCGGGAAACTGAGTCTCCCCACACAATAGCAGAGATTCTCATCTTGCATCCTCTCCTGAGCTAATGACAAAGGTGGATGTCCCGGGTGGGTGGGCCTGTGGAATGGGAGAGGGGAGGAAGTCTATTGTCATGCAGAGGGACATGGAAAGACTTGTCTGAAGCTTATCCCCTGCACTGGGGTCAGGTCGGGAAGGGACGGCACAGAGGTGAGCAGGAACCAACCGGCCTCTCTGTGGTGGGGCTGGCCCCGGGGCAGGCGTGGGGGGTGATGGCTGGAAGTGGGATGGCGCGTGAGTTGGCACCAGCCAGCGGTGGAGGCAGAGACTCAGAGGTCAGGGATCTCTCTCTCTGTCTCTGTCTCTGTCTCTCTCCCTCAGGGAGCTGAGGAGAGTAAGGTGGCGCCCCCTGCCCACCTCGCCTACCTCTCCATGGGCCCTTCTTTCTCTGGCCGCTCCGGGAGCCCTGCGGGCTTGGGTTCAAGCCCCCACACACCGCACAGGCCAAGGGCGCATGCGCGACCGCCGGGGCCTAGGGCTGGTCTCGGGGGGGGGGGGGGGGGGGGCGGGGTGTTCCTCAGTGAAGGCCCCGCCCTCCCTCCAGGCTCTGACCCAGCTGCAGCTCTTCCATCGCCGCCCTTCTGGACTCGGCTTCAGCTGTCTCCCTCCCCTCCCCCACTCCCACTCAGCTTGCAGGCCGCTTCCCTGCCTTGAAAGCATGGCTCTGGCCCTGAGGGCCACAGACCTACTGGGCTTCAAGCTCAAGGCTCTGCCTGGGCCTGCTGCTTCGGCCAGGGGCTCATTTTTTCCTGGAAAGACAAAGCCATGGCCTCACCCCACGCCTGCACTTTGCCACGGCAGGCAGCCCAGATGTAGGAAAGGCTCTGTGGAGTCAGAAGTGCCGAGACAGGCAGATGGCACCAGAGGGTTTGGGGGCCAGGGCGCAAGTGGGCTAGCCCCTCCTCCCGGGAGTCGGGGAGGCCCGGCCTTCCTAGTGCCCAGGCCACGGCTCCGGGGAGAAACCCGCCATGGAGGGCACGCGGGAGGCCCTCTGCCTGAGGTGGCAGGTGTCACGCCAGGGCCACTGCAAGCCTGGCTCGGCTTGCCTGCTTTCTCCAAAGGAGGCTGGCCGACCAGCCGAACCTGGCACCTGGGCCAGGCCCCTTCCAAGGGGACGAGTTGCAGAGGATAGAGCCCTGGGGGCGGCTGCCAAGTCTCCTGGGGCGTGTGCTGGGCCCCCGTCAGAGGAGGAAGCAGCCTGGTAAACGGTGTGCCAGGCCTGAGATCTGGAGGCCTCCCACAGCCGGGTCCCTGTCCTGCCCAGGCCCCCCGAGGGAGGACGATGGTCGGGCAGTGGCGAGCGGGGTGGGGCTGGCGCCGAGCCTGCCCTTGGATGCCCCGGGGAAGGGCGCCGGGGGATGGGCTGCCCCTGGCCAGGTCTGAGGGACCGACCCAGCTCGGGGCTGTCGGGGGCAGAGAGAGAACCCCCCTCCGCCCTTTCCCTTCAGGTTCTTAGGGCTGGCCAAATCCTTCCCAAGACAGCTTGTCTGGAGAAAATCAGACCCAGCTGAAGAACATGTGTCCATGGAGGAAACCCGGGAAACTGAGTCTCCCCACACAATAGCAGAGATTCTCATCTTGCATCCTCTCCTGAGCTAATGACAAAGGTGGATGTCCCGGGTGGGTGGGCCTGTGGAATGGGAGAGGGGAGGAAGTCTATTGTCATGCAGAGGGACATGGAAAGACTTGTCTGAAGCTTATCCCCTGCACTGGGGTCAGGTCGGGAAGGGACGGCACAGAGGTGAGCAGGAACCAACCGGCCTCTCTGTGGTGGGGCTGGCCCCGGGGCAGGCGTGGGGGTGATGGCTGGAAGTGGGATGGCGCGTGAGTTGGCACCAGCCAGCGGTGGAGGCAGAGACTCAGAGGTCAGGGATCTCTCTCTCTGTCTCTGTCTCTGTCTCTCTCCCTCAGGGAGCTGAGGAGAGTAAGGTGGCGCCCCCTGCCCACCTCGCCTACCTCTCCATGGGCCCTTCTTTCTCTGGCCGCTCCGGGAGCCCTGCGGGCTTGGGTTCAACCCCCCACACACCGCACAGGCCAAGGGCGCATGCGCGACAGCCGGGGCCTAGGGCTGGCCTGGGGGGGGGGGTCCTCAGTGAAGGCCCCGCCCTCCCTCCAGGCTCTGACCCAGCTGCAGCTCTTCCATCGCCGCCCTTCTGGACTCGGCTTCAGCTGTCTCCCTCCCCTCCCCCACTCCCACTCAGCTTGCAGGCCGCTTCCCTGCCTTGAAAGCATGGCTCTGGCCCTGAGGGCCACAGACCTACTGGGCTTCAAGCTCAAGGCTCTGCCTGGGCCTGCTGCTTCGGCCAGGGGCTCATTTTTTCCTGGAAAGACAAAGCCATGGCCTCACCCCACGCCTGCACTTTGCCACGGCAGGCAGCCCAGATGTAGGAAAGGCTCTGTGGAGTCAGAAGTGCCGAGACAGGCAGATGGCACCAGAGGGTTTGGGGGCCAGGGCGCAAGTGGGCTAGCCCCTCCTCCCGGGAGTCGGGGAGGCCCGGCCTTCCTAGTGCCCAGGCCACGGCTCCGGGGAGAAACCCGCCATGGAGGGCACGCGGGAGGCCCTCTGCCTGAGGTGGCAGGTGTCACGCCAGGGCCACTGCAAGCCTGGCTCGGCTTGCCTGCTTTCTCCAAAGGAGGCTGGCCGACCAGCCGAACCTGGCACCTGGGCCAGGCCCCTTCCAAGGGGACGAGTTGCAGAGGATAGAGCCCTGGGGGCGGCTGCCAAGTCTCCTGGGGCGTGTGCTGGGCCCCCGTCAGAGGAGGAAGCAGCCTGGTAAACGGTGTGCCAGGCCTGAGATCTGGAGGCCTCCCACAGCCGGGTCCCTGTCCTGCCCAGGCCCCCCGAGGGAGGACGATGGTCGGGCAGTGGCGAGCGGGGTGGGGCTGGCGCCGAGCCTGCCCTTGGATGCCCCGGGGAAGGGCGCCGGGGGATGGGCTGCCCCTGGCCAGGTCTGAGGGACCGACCCAGCTCGGGGCTGTCGGGGGCAGAGAGAGAACCCCCCTCCGCCCTTTCCCTTCAGGTTCTTAGGGCTGGCCAAATCCTTCCCAAGACAGCTTGTCTGGAGAAAATCAGACCCAGCTGAAGAACATGTGTCCATGGAGGAAACCCGGGAAACTGAGTCTCCCCACACAATAGCAGAGATTCTCATCTTGCATCCTCTCCTGAGCTAATGACAAAGGTGGATGTCCCGGGTGGGTGGGCCTGTGGAATGGGAGAGGGGAGGAAGTCTATTGTCATGCAGAGGGACATGGAAAGACTTGTCTGAAGCTTATCCCCTGCACTGGGGTCAGGTCGGGAAGGGACGGCACAGAGGTGAGCAGGAACCAACCGGCCTCTCTGTGGTGGGGCTGGCCCCGGGGCAGGCGTGGGGGTGATGGCTGGAAGTGGGATGGCGCGTGAGTTGGCACCAGCCAGCGGTGGAGGCAGAGACTCAGAGGTCAGGGATCTCTCTCTCTGTCTCTGTCTCTGTCTCTCTCCCTCAGGGAGCTGAGGAGAGTAAGGTGGCGCCCCCTGCCCACCTCGCCTACCTCTCCATGGGCCCTTCTTTCTCTGGCCGCTCCGGGAGCCCTGCGGGCTTGGGTTCAACCCCCCACACACCGCACAGGCCAAGGGCGCATGCGCGACAGCCGGGGCCTAGGGCTGGCCTGGGGGGGGGGGTCCTCAGTGAAGGCCCCGCCCTCCCTCCAGGCTCTGACCCAGCTGCAGCTCTTCCATCGCCGCCCTTCTGGACTCGGCTTCAGCTGTCTCCCTCCCCTCCCCCACTCCCACTCAGCTTGCAGGCCGCTTCCCTGCCTTGAAAGCATGGCTCTGGCCCTGAGGGCCACAGACCTACTGGGCTTCAAGCTCAAGGCTCTGCCTGGGCCTGCTGCTTCGGCCAGGGGCTCATTTTTTCCTGGAAAGACAAAGCCATGGCCTCACCCCACGCCTGCACTTTGCCACGGCAGGCAGCCCAGATGTAGGAAAGGCTCTGTGGAGTCAGAAGTGCCGAGACAGGCAGATGGCACCAGAGGGTTTGGGGGCCAGGGCGCAAGTGGGCTAGCCCCTCCTCCCGGGAGTCGGGGAGGCCCGGCCTTCCTAGTGCCCAGGCCACGGCTCCGGGGAGAAACCCGCCATGGAGGGCACGCGGGAGGCCCTCTGCCTGAGGTGGCAGGTGTCACGCCAGGGCCACTGCAAGCCTGGCTCGGCTTGCCTGCTTTCTCCAAAGGAGGCTGGCCGACCAGCCGAACCTGGCACCTGGGCCAGGCCCCTTCCAAGGGGACGAGTTGCAGAGGATAGAGCCCTGGGGGCGGCTGCCAAGTCTCCTGGGGCGTGTGCTGGGCCCCCGTCAGAGGAGGAAGCAGCCTGGTAAACGGTGTGCCAGGCCTGAGATCCGGAGGCCACCCACAGCCGGGTCCCTGTCCTGCCCAGGCCCCCCGAGGGAGGACGATGGTCGGGCAGTGGCGAGCGGGGTGGGGCTGGCGCCGAGCCTGCCCTTGGATGCCCCGGGGAAGGGCGCCGGGGGATGGGCTGCCCCTGGCCAGGTCTGAGGGACCGACCCAGCTCGGGGCTGTCGGGGGCAGAGAGAGAACCCCCCTCCGCCCTTTCCCTTCAGGTTCTTAGGGCTGGCCAAATCCTTCCCAAGACAGCTTGTCTGGAGAAAATCAGACCCAGCTGAAGAACATGTGTCCATGGGGGAAACCCGGGAAACTGAGTCTCCCCACACAATAGCAGAGATTCTCATCTTGCATCCTCTCCTGAGCTAATGACAAAGGTGGATGTCCCGGGTGGGTGGGCCTGTGGAATGGGAGAGGGGAGGAAGTCTATTGTCATGCAGAGGGACATGGAAAGACTTGTCTGAAGCTTATCCCCTGCACTGGGGTCAGGTCGGGAAGGGACGGCACAGAGGTGAGCAGGAACCAACCGGCCTCTCTGTGGTGGGGCTGGCCCCGGGGCAGGCGTGGGGGTGATGGCTGGAAGTGGGATGGCGCGTGAGTTGGCACCAGCCAGCGGTGGAGGCAGAGACTCAGAGGTCAGGGATCTCTCTCTCTGTCTCTGTCTCTGTCTCTCTCCCTCAGGGAGCTGAGGAGAGTAAGGTGGCGCCCCCTGCCCACCTCGCCTACCTCTCCATGGGCCCTTCTTTCTCTGGCCGCTCCGGGAGCCCTGCGGGCTTGGGTTCAAGCCCCCACACACCGCACAGGCCAAGGGCGCATGCGTGACCGCCGGGGCCTAGGGCTGGTCTCGGGGGGGGGGGGGGGGGCGGGGTGTTCCTCAGTGAAGGCCCCGCCCTCCCTCCAGGCTCTGACCCAGCTGCAGCTCTTCCATCGCCGCCCTTCTGGACTCGGCTTCAGCTGTCTCCCTCCCCTCCCCCACTCCCACTCAGCTTGCAGGCCGCTTCCCTGCCTTGAAAGCATGGCTCTGGCCCTGAGGGCCACAGACCTACTGGGCTTCAAGCTCAAGGCTCTGCCTGGGCCTGCTGCTTCGGCCAGGGGCTCATTTTTTCCTGGAAAGACAAAGCCATGGCCTCACCCCACGCCTGCACTTTGCCACGGCAGGCAGCCCAGATGTAGGAAAGGCTCTGTGGAGTCAGAAGTGCCGAGACAGGCAGATGGCACCAGAGGGTTTGGGGGCCAGGGCGCAAGTGGGCTAGCCCCTCCTCCCGGGAGTCGGGGAGGCCCGGCCTTCCTAGTGCCCAGGCCACGGCTCCGGGGAGAAACCCGCCATGGAGGGCACGCGGGAGGCCCTCTGCCTGAGGTGGCAGGTGTCACGCCAGGGCCACTGCAAGCCTGGCTCGGCTTGCCTGCTTTCTCCAAAGGAGGCTGGCCGACCAGCCGAACCTGGCACCTGGGCCAGGCCCCTTCCAAGGGGACGAGTTGCAGAGGATAGAGCCCTGGGGGCGGCTGCCAAGTCTCCTGGGGCGTGTGCTGGGCCCCCGTCAGAGGAGGAAGCAGCCTGGTAAACGGTGTGCCAGGCCTGAGATCTGGAGGCCTCCCACAGCCGGGTCCCTGTCCTGCCCAGGCCCCCCGAGGGAGGACGATGGTCGGGCAGTGGCGAGCGGGGTGGGGCTGGCGCCGAGCCTGCCCTTGGATGCCCCGGGGAAGGGCGCCGGGGGATGGGCTGCCCCTGGCCAGGTCTGAGGGACCGACCCAGCTCGGGGCTGTCGGGGGCAGAGAGAGAACCCCCCTCCGCCCTTTCCCTTCAGGTTCTTAGGGCTGGCCAAATCCTTCCCAAGACAGCTTGTCTGGAGAAAATCAGACCCAGCTGAAGAACATGTGTCCATGGGGGAAACCCGGGAAACTGAGTCTCCCCACACAATAGCAGAGATTCTCATCTTGCATCCTCTCCTGAGCTAATGACAAAGGTGGATGTCCCGGGTGGGTGGGCCTGTGGAATGGGAGAGGGGAGGAAGTCTATTGTCATGCAGAGGGACATGGAAAGACTTGTCTGAAGCTTATCCCCTGCACTGGGGTCAGGTCGGGAAGGGACGGCACAGAGGTGAGCAGGAACCAACCGGCCTCTCTGTGGTGGGGCTGGCCCCGGGGCAGGCGTGGGGGTGATGGCTGGAAGTGGGATGGCGCGTGAGTTGGCACCAGCCAGCGGTGGAGGCAGAGACTCAGAGGTCAGGGATCTCTCTCTCTGTCTCTGTCTCTGTCTCTCTCCCTCAGGGAGCTGAGGAGAGTAAGGTGGCGCCCCCTGCCCACCTCGCCTACCTCTCCATGGGCCCTTCTTTCTCTGGCCGCTCCGGGAGCCCTGCGGGCTTGGGTTCAACCCCCCACACACCGCACAGGCCAAGGGCGCATGCGCGACCGCCGGGGCCTAGGGCTGGCCTGGGGGGGGGGGTCCTCAGTGAAGGCCCCGCCCTCCCTCCAGGCTCTGACCCAGCTGCAGCTCTTCCATCGCCGCCCTTCTGGACTCGGCTTCAGCTGTCTCCCTCCCCTCCCCCACTCCCACTCAGCTTGCAGGCCGCTTCCCTGCCTTGAAAGCATGGCTCTGGCCCTGAGGGCCACAGACCTACTGGGCTTCAAGCTCAAGGCTCTGCCTGGGCCTGCTGCTTCGGCCAGGGGCTCATTTTTTCCTGGAAAGACAAAGCCATGGCCTCACCCCACGCCTGCACTTTGCCACGGCAGGCAGCCCAGATGTAGGAAAGGCTCTGTGGAGTCAGAAGTGCCGAGACAGGCAGATGGCACCAGAGGGTTTGGGGGCCAGGGCGCAAGTGGGCTAGCCCCTCCTCCCGGGAGTCGGGGAGGCCCGGCCTTCCTAGTGCCCAGGCCACGGCTCCGGGGAGAAACCCGCCATGGAGGGCACGCGGGAGGCCCTCTGCCTGAGGTGGCAGGTGTCACGCCAGGGCCACTGCAAGCCTGGCTCGGCTTGCCTGCTTTCTCCAAAGGAGGCTGGCCGACCAGCCGAACCTGGCACCTGGGCCAGGCCCCTTCCAAGGGGACGAGTTGCAGAGGATAGAGCCCTGGGGGCGGCTGCCAAGTCTCCTGGGGCGTGTGCTGGGCCCCCGTCAGAGGAGGAAGCAGCCTGGTAAACGGTGTGCCAGGCCTGAGATCTGGAGGCCTCCCACAGCCGGGTCCCTGTCCTGCCCAGGCCCCCCGAGGGAGGACGATGGTCGGGCAGTGGCGAGCGGGGTGGGGCTGGCGCCGAGCCTGCCCTTGGATGCCCCGGGGAAGGGCGCCGGGGGATGGGCTGCCCCTGGCCAGGTCTGAGGGACCGACCCAGCTCGGGGCTGTCGGGGGCAGAGAGAGAACCCCCCTCCGCCCTTTCCCTTCAGGTTCTTAGGGCTGGCCAAATCCTTCCCAAGACAGCTTGTCTGGAGAAAATCAGACCCAGCTGAAGAACATGTGTCCATGGGGGAAACCCGGGAAACTGAGTCTCCCCACACAATAGCAGAGATTCTCATCTTGCATCCTCTCCTGAGCTAATGACAAAGGTGGATGTCCCGGGTGGGTGGGCCTGTGGAATGGGAGAGGGGAGGAAGTCTATTGTCATGCAGAGGGACATGGAAAGACTTGTCTGAAGCTTATCCCCTGCACTGGGGTCAGGTCGGGAAGGGACGGCACAGAGGTGAGCAGGAACCAACCGGCCTCTCTGTGGTGGGGCTGGCCCCGGGGCAGGCGTGGGGGTGATGGCTGGAAGTGGGATGGCGCGTGAGTTGGCACCAGCCAGCGGTGGAGGCAGAGACTCAGAGGTCAGGGATCTCTCTCTCTGTCTCTGTCTCTGTCTCTCTCCCTCAGGGAGCTGAGGAGAGTAAGGTGGCGCCCCCTGCCCACCTCGCCTACCTCTCCATGGGCCCTTCTTTCTCTGGCCGCTCCGGGAGCCCTGCGGGCTTGGGTTCAAGCCCCCACACACCGCACAGGCCAAGGGCGCATGCGCGACCGCCGGGGCCTAGGGCTGGCCTGGGGGGGGGGTCCTCAGTGAAGGCCCCGCCCTCCCTCCAGGCTCTGACCCAGCTGCAGCTCTTCCATCGCCGCCCTTCTGGACTCGGCTTCAGCTGTCTCCCTCCCCTCCCCCACTCCCACTCAGCTTGCAGGCCGCTTCCCTGCCTTGAAAGCATGGCTCTGGCCCTGAGGGCCACAGACCTACTGGGCTTCAAGCTCAAGGCTCTGCCTGGGCCTGCTGCTTCGGCCAGGGGCTCATTTTTTCCTGGAAAGACAAAGCCATGGCCTCACCCCACGCCTGCACTTTGCCACGGCAGGCAGCCCAGATGTAGGAAAGGCTCTGTGGAGTCAGAAGTGCCGAGACAGGCAGATGGCACCAGAGGGTTTGGGGGCCAGGGCGCAAGTGGGCTAGCCCCTCCTCCCGGGAGTCGGGGAGGCCCGGCCTTCCTAGTGCCCAGGCCACGGCTCCGGGGAGAAACCCGCCATGGAGGGCACGCGGGAGGCCCTCTGCCTGAGGTGGCAGGTGTCACGCCAGGGCCACTGCAAGCCTGGCTCGGCTTGCCTGCTTTCTCCAAAGGAGGCTGGCCGACCAGCCGAACCTGGCACCTGGGCCAGGCCCCTTCCAAGGGGACGAGTTGCAGAGGATAGAGCCCTGGGGGCGGCTGCCAAGTCTCCTGGGGCGTGTGCTGGGCCCCCGTCAGAGGAGGAAGCAGCCTGGTAAACGGTGTGCCAGGCCTGAGATCCGGAGGCCACCCACAGCCGGGTCCCTGTCCTGCCCAGGCCCCCCGAGGGAGGACGATGGTCGGGCAGTGGCGAGCGGGGTGGGGCTGGCGCCGAGCCTGCCCTTGGATGCCCCGGGGAAGGGCGCCGGGGGATGGGCTGCCCCTGGCCAGGTCTGAGGGACCGACCCAGCTCGGGGCTGTCGGGGGCAGAGAGAGAACCCCCCTCCGCCCTTTCCCTTCAGGTTCTTAGGGCTGGCCAAATCCTTCCCAAGACAGCTTGTCTGGAGAAAATCAGACCCAGCTGAAGAACATGTGTCCATGGGGGAAACCCGGGAAACTGAGTCTCCCCACACAATAGCAGAGATTCTCATCTTGCATCCTCTCCTGAGCTAATGACAAAGGTGGATGTCCCGGGTGGGTGGGCCTGTGGAATGGGAGAGGGGAGGAAGTCTATTGTCATGCAGAGGGACATGGAAAGACTTGTCTGAAGCTTATCCCCTGCACTGGGGTCAGGTCGGGAAGGGACGGCACAGAGGTGAGCAGGAACCAACCGGCCTCTCTGTGGTGGGGCTGGCCCCGGGGCAGGCGTGGGGGTGATGGCTGGAAGTGGGATGGCGCGTGAGTTGGCACCAGCCAGCGGTGGAGGCAGAGACTCAGAGGTCAGGGATCTCTCTCTCTGTCTCTGTCTCTGTCTCTCTCCCTCAGGGAGCTGAGGAGAGTAAGGTGGCGCCCCCTGCCCACCTCGCCTACCTCTCCATGGGCCCTTCTTTCTCTGGCCGCTCCGGGAGCCCTGCGGGCTTGGGTTCAAGCCCCCACACACCGCACAGGCCAAGGGCGCATGCGCGACCGCCGGGGCCTAGGGCTGGTCTCGGGGGGGGGGGGGGGGGGGGGGCGGGGTGTTCCTCAGTGAAGGCCCCGCCCTCCCTCCAGGCTCTGACCCAGCTGCAGCTCTTCCATCGCCGCCCTTCTGGACTCGGCTTCAGCTGTCTCCCTCCCCTCCCCCACTCCCACTCAGCTTGCAGGCCGCTTCCCTGCCTTGAAAGCATGGCTCTGGCCCTGAGGGCCACAGACCTACTGGGCTTCAAGCTCAAGGCTCTGCCTGGGCCTGCTGCTTCGGCCAGGGGCTCATTTTTTCCTGGAAAGACAAAGCCATGGCCTCACCCCACGCCTGCACTTTGCCACGGCAGGCAGCCCAGATGTAGGAAAGGCTCTGTGGAGTCAGAAGTGCCGAGACAGGCAGATGGCACCAGAGGGTTTGGGGGCCAGGGCGCAAGTGGGCTAGCCCCTCCTCCCGGGAGTCGGGGAGGCCCGGCCTTCCTAGTGCCCAGGCCACGGCTCCGGGGAGAAACCCGCCATGGAGGGCACGCGGGAGGCCCTCTGCCTGAGGTGGCAGGTGTCACGCCAGGGCCACTGCAAGCCTGGCTCGGCTTGCCTGCTTTCTCCAAAGGAGGCTGGCCGACCAGCCGAACCTGGCACCTGGGCCAGGCCCCTTCCAAGGGGACGAGTTGCAGAGGATAGAGCCCTGGGGGCGGCTGCCAAGTCTCCTGGGGCGTGTGCTGGGCCCCCGTCAGAGGAGGAAGCAGCCTGGTAAACGGTGTGCCAGGCCTGAGATCTGGAGGCCTCCCACAGCCGGGGTCCCTGTCCTGCCCAGGCCCCCCGAGGGAGGACGATGGTCGGGCAGTGGCGAGCGGGGTGGGGCTGGCGCCGAGCCTGCCCTTGGATGCCCCGGGGAAGGGCGCCGGGGGATGGGCTGCCCCTGGCCAGGTCTGAGGGACCGACCCAGCTCGGGGCTGTCGGGGGCAGAGAGAGAACCCCCCTCCGCCCTTTCCCTTCAGGTTCTTAGGGCTGGCCAAATCCTTCCCAAGACAGCTTGTCTGGAGAAAATCAGACCCAGCTGAAGAACATGTGTCCATGGGGGAAACCCGGGAAACTGAGTCTCCCCACACAATAGCAGAGATTCTCATCTTGCATCCTCTCCTGAGCTAATGACAAAGGTGGATGTCCCGGGTGGGTGGGCCTGTGGAATGGGAGAGGGGAGGAAGTCTATTGTCATGCAGAGGGACATGGAAAGACTTGTCTGAAGCTTATCCCCTGCACTGGGGTCAGGTCGGGAAGGGACGGCACAGAGGTGAGCAGGAACCAACCGGCCTCTCTGTGGTGGGGCTGGCCCCGGGGCAGGCGTGGGGGTGATGGCTGGAAGTGGGATGGCGCGTGAGTTGGCACCAGCCAGCGGTGGAGGCAGAGACTCAGAGGTCAGGGATCTCTCTCTCTGTCTCTGTCTCTGTCTCTCTCCCTCAGGGAGCTGAGGAGAGTAAGGTGGCGCCCCCTGCCCACCTCGCCTACCTCTCCATGGGCCCTTCTTTCTCTGGCCGCTCCGGGAGCCCTGCGGGCTTGGGTTCAACCCCCCACACACCGCACAGGCCAAGGGCGCATGCGCGACCGCCGGGGCCTAGGGCTGGCCTGGGGGGGGGGGTCCTCAGTGAAGGCCCCGCCCTCCCTCCAGGCTCTGACCCAGCTGCAGCTCTTCCATCGCCGCCCTTCTGGACTCGGCTTCAGCTGTCTCCCTCCCCTCCCCCACTCCCACTCAGCTTGCAGGCCGCTTCCCTGCCTTGAAAGCATGGCTCTGGCCCTGAGGGCCACAGACCTACTGGGCTTCAAGCTCAAGGCTCTGCCTGGGCCTGCTGCTTCGGCCAGGGGCTCATTTTTTCCTGGAAAGACAAAGCCATGGCCTCACCCCACGCCTGCACTTTGCCACGGCAGGCAGCCCAGATGTAGGAAAGGCTCTGTGGAGTCAGAAGTGCCGAGACAGGCAGATGGCACCAGAGGGTTTGGGGGCCAGGGCGCAAGTGGGCTAGCCCCTCCTCCCGGGAGTCGGGGAGGCCCGGCCTTCCTAGTGCCCAGGCCACGGCTCCGGGGAGAAACCCGCCATGGAGGGCACGCGGGAGGCCCTCTGCCTGAGGTGGCAGGTGTCACGCCAGGGCCACTGCAAGCCTGGCTCGGCTTGCCTGCTTTCTCCAAAGGAGGCTGGCCGACCAGCCGAACCTGGCACCTGGGCCAGGCCCCTTCCAAGGGGACGAGTTGCAGAGGATAGAGCCCTGGGGGCGGCTGCCAAGTCTCCTGGGGCGTGTGCTGGGCCCCCGTCAGAGGAGGAAGCAGCCTGGTAAACGGTGTGCCAGGCCTGAGATCCGGAGGCCACCCACAGCCGGGTCCCTGTCCTGCCCAGGCCCCCCGAGGGAGGACGATGGTCGGGCAGTGGCGAGCGGGGTG
Source organism: Diceros bicornis minor (assembly GCF_020826845.1). Taxonomy (NCBI): domain Eukaryota; kingdom Metazoa; phylum Chordata; class Mammalia; order Perissodactyla; family Rhinocerotidae; genus Diceros; species Diceros bicornis. The sequence goes on from NW_026691478.1 coordinate 24,935, forward strand.
GGGCTGGCGCCGAGCCTGCCCTTGGATGCCCCGGGGAAGGGCGCCGGGGGATGGGCTGCCCCTGGCCAGGTCTGAGGGACCGACCCAGCTCGGGGCTGTCGGGGGCAGAGAGAGAACCCCCCTCCGCCCTTTCCCTTCAGCTTCTTAGGGCTGGCCAAATCCTTCCCAAGACAGCTTGTCTGGAGAAAATCAGACCCAGCTGAAGAACATGTGTCCATGGGGGAAACCCGGGAAACTGAGTCTCCCCACACAATAGCAGAGATTCTCATCTTGCATCCTCTCCTGAGCTAATGACAAAGGTGGATGTCCCGGGTGGGTGGGCCTGTGGAATGGGAGAGGGGAGGAAGTCTATTGTCATGCAGAGGGACATGGAAAGACTTGTCTGAAGCTTATCCCCTGCACTGGGGTCAGGTCGGGAAGGGACGGCACAGAGGTGAGCAGGAACCAACCGGCCTCTCTGTGGTGGGGCTGGCCCCGGGGCAGGCGTGGGGGTGATGGCTGGAAGTGGGATGGCGCGTGAGTTGGCACCAGCCAGCGGTGGAGGCAGAGACTCAGAGGTCAGGGATCTCTCTCTCTGTCTCTGTCTCTGTCTCTCTCCCTCAGGGAGCTGAGGAGAGTAAGGTGGCGCCCCCTGCCCACCTCGCCTACCTCTCCATGGGCCCTTCTTTCTCTGGCCGCTCCGGGAGCCCTGCGGGCTTGGGTTCAAGCCCCCACACACCGCACAGGCCAAGGGCGCATGCGCGACCGCCGGGGCATAGGGCTGGCCTCGGGGGGGGGGTCCTCAGTGAAGGCCCCGCCCTCCCTCCAGGCTCTGACCCAGCTGCAGCTCTTCCATCGCCGCCCTTCTGGACTCGGCTTCAGCTGTCTCCCTCCCCTCCCCCACTCCCACTCAGCTTGCAGGCCGCTTCCCTGCCTTGAAAGCATGGCTCTGGCCCTGAGGGCCACAGACCTACTGGGCTTCAAGCTCAAGGCTCTGCCTGGGCCTGCTGCTTCGGCCAGGGGCTCATTTTTTCCTGGAAAGACAAAGCCATGGCCTCACCCCACGCCTGCACTTTGCCACGGCAGGCAGCCCAGATGTAGGAAAGGCTCTGTGGAGTCAGAAGTGCCGAGACAGGCAGATGGCACCAGAGGGTTTGGGGGCCAGGGCGCAAGTGGGCTAGCCCCTCCTCCCGGGAGTCGGGGAGGCCCGGCCTTCCTAGTGCCCAGGCCACGGCTCCGGGGAGAAACCCGCCATGGAGGGCACGCGGGAGGCCCTCTGCCTGAGGTGGCAGGTGTCACGCCAGGGCCACTGCAAGCCTGGCTCGGCTTGCCTGCTTTCTCCAAAGGAGGCTGGCCGACCAGCCGAACCTGGCACCTGGGCCAGGCCCCTTCCAAGGGGACGAGTTGCAGAGGATAGAGCCCTGGGGGCGGCTGCCAAGTCTCCTGGGGCGTGTGCTGGGCCCCCGTCAGAGGAGGAAGCAGCCTGGTAAACGGTGTGCCAGGCCTGAGATCCGGAGGCCTCCCACAGCCGGGTCCCTGTCCTGCCCAGGCCCCCCGAGGGAGGACGATGGTCGGGCAGTGGCGAGCGGGGTGGGGCTGGCGCCGAGCCTGCCCTTGGATGCCCCGGGGAAGGGCGCCGGGGGATGGGCTGCCCCTGGCCAGGTCTGAGGGACCGACCCAGCTCGGGGCTGTCGGGGGCAGAGAGAGAACCCCCCTCCGCCCTTTCCCTTCAGGTTCTTAGGGCTGGCCAAATCCTTCCCAAGACAGCTTGTCTGGAGAAAATCAGACCCAGCTGAAGAACATGTGTCCATGGGGGAAACCCGGGAAACTGAGTCTCCCCACACAATAGCAGAGATTCTCATCTTGCATCCTCTCCTGAGCTAATGACAAAGGTGGATGTCCCGGGTGGGTGGGCCTGTGGAATGGGAGAGGGGAGGAAGTCTATTGTCATGCAGAGGGACATGGAAAGACTTGTCTGAAGCTTATCCCCTGCACTGGGGTCAGGTCGGGAAGGGACGGCACAGAGGTGAGCAGGAACCAACCGGCCTCTCTGTGGTGGGGCTGGCCCCGGGGCAGGCGTGGGGGTGATGGCTGGAAGTGGGATGGCGCGTGAGTTGGCACCAGCCAGCGGTGGAGGCAGAGACTCAGAGGTCAGGGATCTCTCTCTCTGTCTCTGTCTCTGTCTCTCTCCCTCAGGGAGCTGAGGAGAGTAAGGTGGCGCCCCCTGCCCACCTCGCCTACCTCTCCATGGGCCCTTCTTTCTCTGGCCGCTCCGGGAGCCCTGCGGGCTTGGGTTCAACCCCCCACACACCGCACAGGCCAAGGGCGCATGCGCGACCGCCGGGGCCTAGGGCTGGCCTGGGGGGGGGGTCCTCAGTGAAGGCCCCGCCCTCCCTCCAGGCTCTGACCCAGCTGCAGCTCTTCCATCGCCGCCCTTCTGGACTCGGCTTCAGCTGTCTCCCTCCCCTCCCCCACTCCCACTCAGCTTGCAGGCCGCTTCCCTGCCTTGAAAGCATGGCTCTGGCCCTGAGGGCCACAGACCTACTGGGCTTCAAGCTCAAGGCTCTGCCTGGGCCTGCTGCTTCGGCCAGGGGCTCATTTTTTCCTGGAAAGACAAAGCCATGGCCTCACCCCATGCCTGCACTTTGCCACGGCAGGCAGCCCAGATGTAGGAAATGCTCTGTGGAGTCAGAAGTGCCGAGACAGGCAGATGGCACCAGAGGGTTTGGGGGCCAGGGCGCAAGTGGGCTAGCCCCTCCTCCCGGGAGTCGGGGAGGCCCGGCCTTCCTAGTGCCCAGGCCACGGCTCCGGGGAGAAACCCGCCATGGAGGGCACGCGGGAAGCCCTCTGCCTGAGGTGGCTGGTGTCACGCCAGGGCCACTGCAAGCCTGGCTCTGCTTGCCTGCTTTCTCCAAAGGAGGCTGGCCGACCAGCCGAACCTGGCACCTAGGCCAGGCCCCTTCCAAGGGGACGAGTTGCAGAGGATAGAGCCCTGGGGGCGGCTGCCAAGTCTCCTGGGGCGTGTGCTGGGCCCCCGTCAGAGGAGGAAGCAGCCTGGTAAACGGTGTGCCAGGCCTGAGATCTGGAGGCCTCCCACACCCGGGTCCCTGTCCTGCCCAGGCCCCCCGAGGGAGGACGATGGTCGGGCAGTGGCGAGCGGGGTGGGGCTGGCGCCGAGCCTGCCCTTGGATGCCCCGGGGAAGGGCGCCGGGGGATGGGCTGCCCCTGGCCAGGTCTGAGGGACCGACCCAGCTCGGGGCTGTCGGGGGCAGAGAGAGAACCCCCCTCCGCCCTTTCCCTTCAGGTTCTTAGGGCTGGCCAAATCCTTCCCAAGACAGCTTGTCTGGAGAAAATCAGACCCAGCTGAAGAACATGTGTCCATGGGGGAAACCCGGGAAACTGAGTCTCCCCACACAATAGCAGAGATTCTCATCTTGCATCCTCTCCTGAGCTAATGACAAAGGTGGATGTCCCGGGTGGGTGGGCCTGTGGAATGGGAGAGGGGAGGAAGTCTATTGTCATGCAGAGGGACATGGAAAGACTTGTCTGAAGCTTATCCCCTGCACTGGGGTCAGGTCGGGAAGGGACTGCACAGAGGTGAGCAGGAACCAACCGGCCTCTCTGTGGTGGGGCTGGCCCCGGGGCAGGCGTGGGGGTGATGGCTGGAAGTGGGATGGCGCGTGAGTTGACACCAGCCAGCAGTGGAGGCAGAGACTCAGAGGTCAGGGATCTCTCTCTCTGTCTCTGTCTCTGTCTCTCTCCCTCAGGGAGCTGAGGAGAGTAAGGTGGCGCCCCCTGCCCACCTCGCCTACCTCTCCATGGGCCCTTCTTTCTCTGGCCGCTCCGGGAGCCCTGCGGGCTTGGGTTCAACCCCCCACACACCGCACAGGCCAAGGGCGCATGCGCGACCGCCGGGGCCTAGGGCTGGCCTCGGGGGGCGGGGTGTTCCTCAGTGAAGGCCCCGCCCTCCCTCCAGGCTCTGACCCAGCTGCAGCTCTTCCATCGCCGCCCTTCTGGACTCGGCTTCAGCTGTCTCCCTCCCCTCCCCCACTCCCACTCAGCTTGCAGGCCGCTTCCCTGCCTTGAAAGCATGGCTCTGGCCCTGAGGGCCACAGACCTACTGGGCTTCAAGCTCAAGGCTCTGCCTGGGCCTGCTGCTTCGGCCAGGGGCTCATTTTTTCCTGGAAAGACAAAGCCATGGCCTCACCCCACGCCTGCACTTTGCCACGGCAGGCAGCCCAGATGTAGGAAAGGCTCTGTGGAGTCAGAAGTGCCGAGACAGGCAGATGGCACCAGAGGGTTTGGGGGCCAGGGCGGAACTGGGCTAGCCCCTCCTCCCGGGAGTCGGGGAGGCCCGGCCTTCCTAGTGCCCAGGCCACGGCTCCGGGGAGAAACCCGCCATGGAGGGCACGCGGGAGGCCCTCTGCCTGAGGTGGCAGGTGTCACGCCAGGGCCACTGCAAGCCTGGCTCGGCTTGCCTGCTTTCTCCAAAGGAGGCTGGCCGACCAGCCGAACCTGGCACCTGGGCCAGGCCCCTTCCAAGGGGACGAGTTGCAGAGGATAGAGCCCTGGGGGCGGCTGCCAAGTCTCCTGGGGCGTGTGCTGGGCCCCCGTCAGAGGAGGAAGCAGCCTGGTAAACGGTGTGCCAGGCCTGAGATCTGGAGGCCTCCCACAGCCGGGTCCCTGTCCTGCCCAGGCCCCCCGAGGGAGGACGATGGTCGGGCAGTGGCGAGCGGGGTGGGGCTGGCGCCGAGCCTGCCCTTGGATGCCCCGGGGAAGGGCGCCGGGGGAAGGGCTGCCCATGGCCAGGTCTGAGGGACCGACCCAGCTCGGGGCTGTCGGGGGCAGAGAGAGAACCCCCCTCCGCCCTTTCCCTTCAGGTTCTTAGGGCTGGCCAAATCCTTCCCAAGACAGCTTGTCTGGAGAAAATCAGACCCAGCTGAAGAACATGTGTCCATGGGGGAAACCCGGGAAACTGAGTCTCCCCACACAATAGCAGAGATTCTCATCTTGCATCCTCTCCTGAGCTAACGACAAAGGTGGATGTCCCGGGTGGGTGGGCCTGTGGAATGGGAGAGGGGAGGAAGTCTATTGTCATGCCGAGGGACATGGAAAGACTTGTCTGAAGCTTATCCCCTGCACTGGGGTCAGGTCGGGAAGGGACGGCACAGAGGTGAGCAGGAACCAACCGGCCTCTCTGTGGTGGGGCTGGCCCCGGGGCAGGCGTGGGGGTGATGGCTGGAAGTGGGATGGCGCGTGATTTGGCACCAGCCAGCGGTGGAGGCAGAGACTCAGAGGTCAGGGATCTCTCTCTCTGTCTCTGTCTCTCTCTCTCTCCCTCAGGGAGCTGAGGAGAGTAAGGTGGCGCCCCCTGCCCACCTCGCCTACCTCTCCATGGGCCCTTCTTTCTCTGGCCGCTCCGGGAGCCCTGCGGGCTTGGGTTCAAGCCCCCAGACACCGCACAGGCCAAGGGCGCATGCGCGACCGCCGGGGCCTAGGGCTGGCCTGGGGGGGGGGTCCTCAGTGAAGGCCCCGCCCTCCCTCCAGGCTCTGACCCAGCTGCAGCTCTTCCATCGCCGCCCTTCTGGACTCGGCTTCAGCTGTCTCCCTCCCCTCCCCCACTCCCACTCAGCTTGCAGGCCGCTTCCCTGCCTTGAAAGCATGGCTCTGGCCCTGAGGGCCACAGACCTACTGGGCTTCAAGCTCAAGGCTCTGCCTGGGCCTGCTGCTTCGGCCAGGGGCTCATTTTTTCCTGGAAAGACAAAGCCATGGCCTCACCCCACGCCTGCACTTTGCCACGGCAGGCAGCCCAGATGTAGGAAAGGCTCTGTGGAGTCAGAAGTGCCGAGACAGGCAGATGGCACCAGAGGGTTTGGGGGCCAGGGCGCAACTGGGCTAGCCCCTCCTCCCGGGAGTCGGGGAGGCCCGGCCTTCCTAGTGCCCAGGCCACGGCTCCGGGGAGAAACCCGCCATGGAGGGCACGCGGGAGGCCCTCTGCCTGAGGTGGCAGGTGTCACGCCAGGGCCACTGCAAGCCTGGCTCGGCTTGCCTGCTTTCTCCAAAGGAGGCTGGCCGACCAGCCGAACCTGGCACCTGGGCCAGGCCCCTTCCAAGGGGACGAGTTGCAGAGGATAGAGCCCTGGGGGCGGCTGCCAAGTCTCCTGGGGCGTGTGCTGGGCCCCCGTCAGAGGAGGAAGCAGCCTGGTAAACGGTGTGCCAGGCCTGAGATCCGGAGGCCTCCCACAGCCGGGTCCCTGTCCTGCCCAGGCCCCCCGAGGGAGGACGATGGTCGGGCAGTGGCGAGCGGGGTGGGGCTGGCGCCGAGCCTGCCCTTGGATGCCCCGGGGAAGGGCGCCGGGGGATGGGCTGCCCCTGGCCAGGTCTGAGGGACCGACCCAGCTCGGGGCTGTCGGGGGCAGAGAGAGAACCCCCCTCCGCCCTTTCCCTTCAGGTTCTTAGGGCTGGCCAAATCCTTCCCAAGACAGCTTGTCTGGAGAAAATCAGACCCAGCTGAAGAACATGTGTCCATGGGGGAAACCCGGGAAACTGAGTCTCCCCACACAATAGCAGAGATTCTCATCTTGCATCCTCTCCTGAGCTAATGACAAAGGTGGATGTCCCGGGTGGGTGGGCCTGTGGAATGGGAGAGGGGAGGAAGTCTATTGTCATGCAGAGGGACATGGAAAGACTTGTCTGAAGCTTATCCCCTGCACTGGGGTCAGGTCGGGAAGGGACTGCACAGAGGTGAGCAGGAACCAACCGGCCTCTCTGTGGTGGGGCTGGCCCCGGGGCAGGCGTGGGGGTGATGGCTGGAAGTGGGATGGCGCGTGAGTTGACACCAGCCAGCAGTGGAGGCAGAGACTCAGAGGTCAGGGATCTCTCTCTCTGTCTCTGTCTCTGTCTCTCTCCCTCAGGGAGCTGAGGAGAGTAAGGTGGCGCCCCCTGCCCACCTCGCCTACCTCTCCATGGGCCCTTCTTTCTCTGGCCGCTCCGGGAGCCCTGCGGGCTTGGGTTCAACCCCCCACACACCGCACAGGCCAAGGGCGCATGCGCGACCGCCGGGGCCTAGGGCTGGCCTCGGGGGGCGGGGTGTTCCTCAGTGAAGGCCCCGCCCTCCCTCCAGGCTCTGACCCAGCTGCAGCTCTTCCATCGCCGCCCTTCTGGACTCGGCTTCAGCTGTCTCCCTCCCCTCCCCCACTCCCACTCAGCTTGCAGGCCGCTTCCCTGCCTTGAAAGCATGGCTCTGGCCCTGAGGGCCACAGACCTACTGGGCTTCAAGCTCAAGGCTCTGCCTGGGCCTGCTGCTTCGGCCAGGGGCTCATTTTTTCCTGGAAAGACAAAGCCATGGCCTCACCCCACGCCTGCACTTTGCCACGGCAGGCAGCCCAGATGTAGGAAAGGCTCTGTGGAGTCAGAAGTGCCGAGACAGGCAGATGGCACCAGAGGGTTTGGGGGCCAGGGCGGAACTGGGCTAGCCCCTCCTCCCGGGAGTCGGGGAGGCCCGGCCTTCCTAGTGCCCAGGCCACGGCTCCGGGGAGAAACCCGCCATGGAGGGCACGCGGGAGGCCCTCTGCCTGAGGTGGCAGGTGTCACGCCAGGGCCACTGCAAGCCTGGCTCGGCTTGCCTGCTTTCTCCAAAGGAGGCTGGCCGACCAGCCGAACCTGGCACCTGGGCCAGGCCCCTTCCAAGGGGACGAGTTGCAGAGGATAGAGCCCTGGGGGCGGCTGCCAAGTCTCCTGGGGCGTGTGCTGGGCCCCCGTCAGAGGAGGAAGCAGCCTGGTAAACGGTGTGCCAGGCCTGAGATCTGGAGGCCTCCCACAGCCGGGTCCCTGTCCTGCCCAGGCCCCCCGAGGGAGGACGATGGTCGGGCAGTGGCGAGCGGGGTGGGGCTGGCGCCGAGCCTGCCCTTGGATGCCCCGGGGAAGGGCGCCGGGGGAAGGGCTGCCCATGGCCAGGTCTGAGGGACCGACCCAGCTCGGGGCTGTCGGGGGCAGAGAGAGAACCCCCCTCCGCCCTTTCCCTTCAGGTTCTTAGGGCTGGCCAAATCCTTCCCAAGACAGCTTGTCTGGAGAAAATCAGACCCAGCTGAAGAACATGTGTCCATGGGGGAAACCCGGGAAACTGAGTCTCCCCACACAATAGCAGAGATTCTCATCTTGCATCCTCTCCTGAGCTAACGACAAAGGTGGATGTCCCGGGTGGGTGGGCCTGTGGAATGGGAGAGGGGAGGAAGTCTATTGTCATGCCGAGGGACATGGAAAGACTTGTCTGAAGCTTATCCCCTGCACTGGGGTCAGGTCGGGAAGGGACGGCACAGAGGTGAGCAGGAACCAACCGGCCTCTCTGTGGTGGGGCTGGCCCCGGGGCAGGCGTGGGGGTGATGGCTGGAAGTGGGATGGCGCGTGAGTTGGCACCAGCCAGCGGTGGAGGCAGAGACTCAGAGGTCAGGGATCTCTCTCTCTGTCTCTGTCTCTCTCTCTCTCCCTCAGGGAGCTGAGGAGAGTAAGGTGGCGCCCCCTGCCCACCTCGCCTACCTCTCCATGGGCCCTTCTTTCTCTGGCCGCTCCGGGAGCCCTGCGGGCTTGGGTTCAAGCCCCCAGACACCGCACAGGCCAAGGGCGCATGCGCGACCGCCGGGGCCTAGGGCTGGCCTGGGGGGGGGGTCCTCAGTGAAGGCCCCGCCCTCCCTCCAGGCTCTGACCCAGCTGCAGCTCTTCCATCGCCGCCCTTCTGGACTCGGCTTCAGCTGTCTCCCTCCCCTCCCCCACTCCCACTCAGCTTGCAGGCCGCTTCCCTGCCTTGAAAGCATGGCTCTGGCCCTGAGGGCCACAGACCTACTGGGCTTCAAGCTCAAGGCTCTGCCTGGGCCTGCTGCTTCGGCCAGGGGCTCATTTTTTCCTGGAAAGACAAAGCCATGGCCTCACCCCACGCCTGCACTTTGCCACGGCAGGCAGCCCAGATGTAGGAAAGGCTCTGTGGAGTCAGAAGTGCCGAGACAGGCAGATGGCACCAGAGGGTTTGGGGGCCAGGGCGCAACTGGGCTAGCCCCTCCTCCCGGGAGTCGGGGAGGCCCGGCCTTCCTAGTGCCCAGGCCACGGCTCCGGGGAGAAACCCGCCATGGAGGGCACGCGGGAGGCCCTCTGCCTGAGGTGGCAGGTGTCACGCCAGGGCCACTGCAAGCCTGGCTCGGCTTGCCTGCTTTCTCCAAAGGAGGCTGGCCGACCAGCCGAACCTGGCACCTGGGCCAGGCCCCTTCCAAGGGGACGAGTTGCAGAGGATAGAGCCCTGGGGGCGGCTGCCAAGTCTCCTGGGGCGTGTGCTGGGCCCCCGTCAGAGGAGGAAGCAGCCTGGTAAACGGTGTGCCAGGCCTGAGATCCGGAGGCCTCCCACAGCCGGGTCCCTGTCCTGCCCAGGCCCCCCGAGGGAGGACGATGGTCGGGCAGTGGCGAGCGGGGTGGGGCTGGCGCCGAGCCTGCCCTTGGATGCCCCGGGGAAGGGCGCCGGGGGATGGGCTGCCCCTGGCCAGGTCTGAGGGACCGACCCAGCTCGGGGCTGTCGGGGGCAGAGAGAGAACCCCCCTCCGCCCTTTCCCTTCAGGTTCTTAGGGCTGGCCAAATCCTTCCCAAGACAGCTTGTCTGGAGAAAATCAGACCCAGCTGAAGAACATGTGTCCATGGGGGAAACCCGGGAAACTGAGTCTCCCCACACAATAGCAGAGATTCTCATCTTGCATCCTCTCCTGAGCTAATGACAAAGGTGGATGTCCCGGGTGGGTGGGCCTGTGGAATGGGAGAGGGGAGGAAGTCTATTGTCATGCAGAGGGACATGGAAAGACTTGTCTGAAGCTTATCCCCTGCACTGGGGTCAGGTCGGGAAGGGACTGCACAGAGGTGAGCAGGAACCAACCGGCCTCTCTGTGGTGGGGCTGGCCCCGGGGCAGGCGTGGGGGTGATGGCTGGAAGTGGGATGGCGCGTGAGTTGACACCAGCCAGCAGTGGAGGCAGAGACTCAGAGGTCAGGGATCTCTCTCTCTGTCTCTGTCTCTGTCTCTCTCCCTCAGGGAGCTGAGGAGAGTAAGGTGGCGCCCCCTGCCCACCTCGCCTACCTCTCCATGGGCCCTTCTTTCTCTGGCCGCTCCGGGAGCCCTGCGGGCTTGGGTTCAACCCCCCACACACCGCACAGGCCAAGGGCGCATGCGCGACCGCCGGGGCCTAGGGCTGGCCTCGGGGGGCGGGGTGTTCCTCAGTGAAGGCCCCGCCCTCCCTCCAGGCTCTGACCCAGCTGCAGCTCTTCCATCGCCGCCCTTCTGGACTCGGCTTCAGCTGTCTCCCTCCCCTCCCCCACTCCCACTCAGCTTGCAGGCCGCTTCCCTGCCTTGAAAGCATGGCTCTGGCCCTGAGGGCCACAGACCTACTGGGCTTCAAGCTCAAGGCTCTGCCTGGGCCTGCTGCTTCGGCCAGGGGCTCATTTTTTCCTGGAAAGACAAAGCCATGGCCTCACCCCACGCCTGCACTTTGCCACGGCAGGCAGCCCAGATGTAGGAAAGGCTCTGTGGAGTCAGAAGTGCCGAGACAGGCAGATGGCACCAGAGGGTTTGGGGGCCAGGGCGGAACTGGGCTAGCCCCTCCTCCCGGGAGTCGGGGAGGCCCGGCCTTCCTAGTGCCCAGGCCACGGCTCCGGGGAGAAACCCGCCATGGAGGGCACGCGGGAGGCCCTCTGCCTGAGGTGGCAGGTGTCACGCCAGGGCCACTGCAAGCCTGGCTCGGCTTGCCTGCTTTCTCCAAAGGAGGCTGGCCGACCAGCCGAACCTGGCACCTGGGCCAGGCCCCTTCCAAGGGGACGAGTTGCAGAGGATAGAGCCCTGGGGGCGGCTGCCAAGTCTCCTGGGGCGTGTGCTGGGCCCCCGTCAGAGGAGGAAGCAGCCTGGTAAACGGTGTGCCAGGCCTGAGATCTGGAGGCCTCCCACAGCCGGGTCCCTGTCCTGCCCAGGCCCCCCGAGGGAGGACGATGGTCGGGCAGTGGCGAGCGGGGTGGGGCTGGCGCCGAGCCTGCCCTTGGATGCCCCGGGGAAGGGCGCCGGGGGAAGGGCTGCCCATGGCCAGGTCTGAGGGACCGACCCAGCTCGGGGCTGTCGGGGGCAGAGAGAGAACCCCCCTCCGCCCTTTCCCTTCAGGTTCTTAGGGCTGGCCAAATCCTTCCCAAGACAGCTTGTCTGGAGAAAATCAGACCCAGCTGAAGAACATGTGTCCATGGGGGAAACCCGGGAAACTGAGTCTCCCCACACAATAGCAGAGATTCTCATCTTGCATCCTCTCCTGAGCTAACGACAAAGGTGGATGTCCCGGGTGGGTGGGCCTGTGGAATGGGAGAGGGGAGGAAGTCTATTGTCATGCCGAGGGACATGGAAAGACTTGTCTGAAGCTTATCCCCTGCACTGGGGTCAGGTCGGGAAGGGACGGCACAGAGGTGAGCAGGAACCAACCGGCCTCTCTGTGGTGGGGCTGGCCCCGGGGCAGGCGTGGGGGTGATGGCTGGAAGTGGGATGGCGCGTGAGTTGGCACCAGCCAGCGGTGGAGGCAGAGACTCAGAGGTCAGGGATCTCTCTCTCTGTCTCTGTCTCTCTCTCTCTCCCTCAGGGAGCTGAGGAGAGTAAGGTGGCGCCCCCTGCCCACCTCGCCTACCTCTCCATGGGCCCTTCTTTCTCTGGCCGCTCCGGGAGCCCTGCGGGCTTGGGTTCAAGCCCCCAGACACCGCACAGGCCAAGGGCGCATGCGCGACCGCCGGGGCCTAGGGCTGGCCTGGGGGGGGGGTCCTCAGTGAAGGCCCCGCCCTCCCTCCAGGCTCTGACCCAGCTGCAGCTCTTCCATCGCCACCCTTCTGGACTCGGCTTCAGCTGTCTCCCTCCCCTCCCCCACTCCCACTCAGCTTGCAGGCCGCTTCCCTGCCTTGAAAGCATGGCTCTGGCCCTGAGGGCCACAGACCTACTGGGCTTCAAGCTCAAGGCTCTGCCTGGGCCTGCTGCTTCGGCCAGGGGCTCATTTTTTCCTGGAAAGACAAAGCCATGGCCTCACCCCACGCCTGCACTTTGCCACGGCAGGCAGCCCAGATGTAGGAAAGGCTCTGTGGAGTCAGAAGTGCCGAGACAGGCAGATGGCACCAGAGGGTTTGGGGGCCAGGGCGCAACTGGGCTAGCCCCTCCTCCCGGGAGTCGGGGAGGCCCGGCCTTCCTAGTGCCCAGGCCACGGCTCCGGGGAGAAACCCGCCATGGAGGGCACGCGGGAGGCCCTCTGCCTGAGGTGGCAGGTGTCACGCCAGGGCCACTGCAAGCCTGGCTCGGCTTGCCTGCTTTCTCCAAAGGAGGCTGGCCGACCAGCCGAACCTGGCACCTGGGCCAGGCCCCTTCCAAGGGGACGAGTTGCAGAGGATAGAGCCCTGGGGGCGGCTGCCAAGTCTCCTGGGGCGTGTGCTGGGCCCCCGTCAGAGGAGGAAGCAGCCTGGTAAACGGTGTGCCAGGCCTGAGATCCGGAGGCCTCCCACAGCCGGGTCCCTGTCCTGCCCAGGCCCCCCGAGGGAGGACGATGGTCGGGCAGTGGCGAGCGGGGTGGGGCTGGCGCCGAGCCTGCCCTTGGATGCCCCGGGGAAGGGCGCCGGGGGATGGGCTGCCCCTGGCCAGGTCTGAGGGACCGACCCAGCTCGGGGCTGTCGGGGGCAGAGAGAGAACCCCCCTCCGCCCTTTCCCTTCAGGTTCTTAGGGCTGGCCAAATCCTTCCCAAGACAGCTTGTCTGGAGAAAATCAGACCCAGCTGAAGAACATGTGTCCATGGGGGAAACCCGGGAAACTGAGTCTCCCCACACAATAGCAGAGATTCTCATCTTGCATCCTCTCCTGAGCTAATGACAAAGGTGGATGTCCCGGGTGGGTGGGCCTGTGGAATGGGAGAGGGGAGGAAGTCTATTGTCATGCAGAGGGACATGGAAAGACTTGTCTGAAGCTTATCCCCTGCACTGGGGTCAGGTCGGGAAGGGACTGCACAGAGTTGAGCAGGAACCAACCGGCCTCTCTGTGGTGGGGCTGGCCCCGGGGCAGGCGTGGGGGTGATGGCTGGAAGTGGGATGGCGCGTGAGTTGACACCAGCCAGCAGTGGAGGCAGAGACTCAGAGGTCAGGGATCTCTCTCTCTGTCTCTGTCTCTGTCTCTCTCCCTCAGGGAGCTGAGGAGAGTAAGGTGGCGCCCCCTGCCCACCTCGCCTACCTCTCCATGGGCCCTTCTTTCTCTGGCCGCTCCGGGAGCCCTGCGGGCTTGGGTTCAACCCCCCACACACCGCACAGGCCAAGGGCGCATGCGCGACCGCCGGGGCCTAGGGCTGGCCTCGGGGGGCGGGGTGTTCCTCAGTGAAGGCCCCGCCCTCCCTCCAGGCTCTGACCCAGCTGCAGCTCTTCCATCGCCGCCCTTCTGGACTCGGCTTCAGCTGTCTCCCTCCCCTCCCCCACTCCCACTCAGCTTGCAGGCCGCTTCCCTGCCTTGAAAGCATGGCTCTGGCCCTGAGGGCCACAGACCTACTGGGCTTCAAGCTCAAGGCTCTGCCTGGGCCTGCTGCTTCGGCCAGGGGCTCATTTTTTCCTGGAAAGACAAAGCCATGGCCTCACCCCACGCCTGCACTTTGCCACGGCAGGCAGCCCAGATGTAGGAAAGGCTCTGTGGAGTCAGAAATGCCGAGACAGGCAGATGGCACCAGAGGGTTTGGGGGCCAGGGCGGAACTGGGCTAGCCCCTCCTCCCGGGAGTCGGGGAGGCCCGGCCTTCCTAGTGCCCAGGCCACGGCTCCGGGGAGAAACCCGCCATGGAGGGCACGCGGGAGGCCCTCTGCCTGAGGTGGCAGGTGTCACGCCAGGGCCACTGCAAGCCTGGCTCGGCTTGCCTGCTTTCTCCAAAGGAGGCTGGCCGACCAGCCGAACCTGGCACCTGGGCCAGGCCCCTTCCAAGGGGACGAGTTGCAGAGGATAGAGCCCTGGGGGCGGCTGCCAAGTGTCCTGGGGCGTGTGCTGGGCCCCCGTCAGAGGAGGAAGCAGCCTGGTAAACGGTGTGCCAGGCCTGAGATCTGGAGGCCTCCCACAGCCGGGTCCCTGTCCTGCCCAGGCCCCCCGAGGGAGGACGATGGTCGGGCAGTGGCGAGCGGGGTGGGGCTGGCGCCGAGCCTGCCCTTGGATGCCCCGGGGAAGGGCGCCGGGGGAAGGGCTGCCCCTGGCCAGGTCTGAGGGACCGACCCAGCTCGGGGCTGTCGGGGGCAGAGAGAGAACCCCCCTCCGCCCTTTCCCTTCAGGTTCTTAGGGCTGGCCAAATCCTTCCCAAGACAGCTTGTCTGGAGAAAATCAGACCCAGCTGAAGAACATGTGTCCATGGGGGAAACCCGGGAAACTGAGTCTCCCCACACAATAGCAGAGATTCTCATCTTGCATCCTCTCCTGAGCTAATGACAAAGGTGGATGTCCCGGGTGGGTGGGCCTGTGGAATGGGAGAGGGGAGGAAGTCTATTGTCATGCCGAGGGACATGGAAAGACTTGTCTGAAGCTTATCCCCTGCACTGGGGTCAGGTCGGGAAGGGACGGCACAGAGGTGAGCAGGAACCAACCGGCCTCTCTGTGGTGGGGCTGGCCCCGGGGCAGGCGTGGGGGTGATGGCTGGAAGTGGGATGGCGCGTGAGTTGGCACCAGCCAGCGGTGGAGGCAGAGACTCAGAGGTCAGGGATCTCTCTCTCTGTCTCTGTCTCTCTCTCTCTCCCTCAGGGAGCTGAGGAGAGTAAGGTGGCGCCCCCTGCCCACCTCGCCTACCTCTCCATGGGCCCTTCTTTCTCTGGCCGCTCCGGGAGCCCTGCGGGCTTGGGTTCAAGCCCCCAGACACCGCACAGGCCAAGGGCGCATGCGCGACCGCCGGGGCCTAGGGCTGGCCTGGGGGGGGGGTCCTCAGTGAAGGCCCCGCCCTCCCTCCAGGCTCTGACCCAGCTGCAGCTCTTCCATCGCCACCCTTCTGGACTCGGCTTCAGCTGTCTCCCTCCCCTCCCCCACTCCCACTCAGCTTGCAGGCCGCTTCCCTGCCTTGAAAGCATGGCTCTGGCCCTGAGGGCCACAGACCTACTGGGCTTCAAGCTCAAGGCTCTGCCTGGGCCTGCTGCTTCGGCCAGGGGCTCATTTTTTCCTGGAAAGACAAAGCCATGGCCTCACCCCACGCCTGCACTTTGCCACGGCAGGCAGCCCAGATGTAGGAAAGGCTCTGTGGAGTCAGAAGTGCCGAGACAGGCAGATGGCACCAGAGGGTTTGGGGGCCAGGGCGCAAGTGGGCTAGCCCCTCCTCCCGGGAGTCGGGGAGGCCCGGCCTTCCTAGTGCCCAGGCCACGGCTCCGGGGAGAAACCCGCCATGGAGGGCACGCGGGAGGCCCTCTGCCTGAGGTGGCAGGTGTCACGCCAGGGCCACTGCAAGCCTGGCTCGGCTTGCCTGCTTTCTCCAAAGGAGGCTGGCCGACCAGCCGAACCTGGCACCTGGGCCAGGCCCCTTCCAAGGGGACGAGTTGCAGAGGATAGAGCCCTGGGGGCGGCTGCCAAGTCTCCTGGGGCGTGTGCTGGGCCCCCGTCAGAGGAGGAAGCAGCCTGGTAAACGGTGTGCCAGGCCTGAGATCTGGAGGCCTCCCACAGCCGGGTCCCTGTCCTGCCCAGGCCCCCCGAGGGAGGACGATGGTCGGGCAGTGGCGAGCGGGGTGGGGCTGGCGCCGAGCCTGCCCTTGGATGCCCCGGGGAAGGGCGCCGGGGGATGGGCTGCCCCTGGCCAGGTCTGAGGGACCGACCCAGCTCGGGGCTGTCGGGGGCAGAGAGAGAACCCCCCTCCGCCCTTTCCCTTCAGGTTCTTAGGGCTGGCCAAATCCTTCCCAAGACAGCTTGTCTGGAGAAAATCAGACCCAGCTGAAGAACATGTGTCCATGGGGGAAACCCGGGAAACTGAGTCTCCCCACACAATAGCAGAGATTCTCATCTTGCATCCTCTCCTGAGCTAATGACAAAGGTGGATGTCCCGGGTGGGTGGGCCTGTGGAATGGGAGAGGGGAGGAAGTCTATTGTCATGCAGAGGGACATGGAAAGACTTGTCTGAAGCTTATCCCCTGCACTGGGGTCAGGTCGGGAAGGGACGGCACAGAGGTGAGCAGGAACCAACCGGCCTCTCTGTGGTGGGGCTGGCCCCGGGGCAGGCGTGGGGGTGATGGCTGGAAGTGGGATGGCGCGTGAGTTGGCACCAGCCAGCAGTGGAGGCAGAGACTCAGAGGTCAGGGATCTCTCTCTCTGTCTCTGTCTCTGTCTCTCTCCCTCAGGGAGCTGAGGAGAGTAAGGTGGCGCCCCCTGCCCACCTCGCCTACCTCTCCATGGGCCCTTCTTTCTCTGGCCGCTCCGGGAGCCCTGCGGGCTTGGGTTCAACCCCCCACACACCGCACAGGCCAAGGGCGCATGCGCGACCGCCGGGGCCTAGGGCTGGTCTCGGGGGGGGGGGGGGGGGTCCTCAGTGAAGGCCCCGCCCTCCCTCCAGGCTCTGACCCAGCTGCAGCTCTTCCATCGCCGCCCTTCTGGACTCGGCTTCAGCTGTCTCCCTCCCCTCCCCCACTCCCACTCAGCTTGCAGGCCGCTTCCCTGCCTTGAAAGCATGGCTCTGGCCCTGAGGGCCACAGACCTACTGGGCTTCAAGCTCAAGGCTCTGCCTGGGCCTGCTGCTTCGGCCAGGGGCTCATTTTTTCCTGGAAAGACAAAGCCATGGCCTCACCCCACGCCTGCACTTTGCCACGGCAGGCAGCCCAGATGTAGGAAAGGCTCTGTGGAGTCAGAAGTGCCGAGACAGGCAGATGGCACCAGAGGGTTTGGGGGCCAGGGCGCAACTGGGCTAGCCCCTCCTCCCGGGAGTCGGGGAGGCCCGGCCTTCCTAGTGCCCAGGCCACGGCTCCGGGGAGAAACCCGCCATGGAGGGCACGCGGGAGGCCCTCTGCCTGAGGTGGCAGGTGTCACGCCAGGGCCACTGCAAGCCTGGCTCGGCTTGCCTGCTTTCTCCAAAGGAGGCTGGCCGACCAGCCGAACCTGGCACCTGGGCCAGGCCCCTTCCAAGGGGACGAGTTGCAGAGGATAGAGCCCTGGGGGCGGCTGCCAAGTCTCCTGGGGCGTGTGCTGGGCCCCCGTCAGAGGAGGAAGCAGCCTGGTAAACGGTGTGCCAGGCCTGAGATCTGGAGGCCTCCCACAGCCGGGTCCCTGTCCTGCCCAGGCCCCCCGAGGGAGGACGATGGTCGGGCAGTGGCGAGCGGGGTGGGGCTGGCGCCGAGCCTGCCCTTGGATGCCCCGGGGAAGGGCGCCGGGGGATGGGCTGCCCCTGGCCAGGTCTGAGGGACCGACCCAGCTCGGGGCTGTCGGGGGCAGAGAGAGAACCCCCCTCCGCCCTTTCCCTTCAGGTTCTTAGGGCTGGCCAAATCCTTCCCAAGACAGCTTGTCTGGAGAAAATCAGACCCAGCTGAAGAACATGTGTCCATGGGGGAAACCCGGGAAACTGAGTCTCCCCACACAATAGCAGAGATTCTCATCTTGCATCCTCTCCTGAGCTAATGACAAAGGTGGATGTCCCGGGTGGGTGGGCCTGTGGAATGGGAGAGGGGAGGAAGTCTATTGTCATGCAGAGGGACATGGAAAGACTTGTCTGAAGCTTATCCCCTGCACTGGGGTCAGGTCGGGAAGGGACTGCACAGAGGTGAGCAGGAACCAACCGGCCTCTCTGTGGTGGGGCTGGCCCCGGGGCAGGCGTGGGGGTGATGGCTGGAAGTGGGATGGCGCGTGAGTTGGCACCAGCCAGCAGTGGAGGCAGAGACTCAGAGGTCAGGGATCTCTCTCTCTGTCTCTGTCTCTGTCTCTCTCCCTCAGGGAGCTGAGGAGAGTAAGGTGGCGCCCCCTGCCCACCTCGCCTACCTCTCCATGGGCCCTTCTTTCTCTGGCCGCTCCGGGAGCCCTGCGGGCTTGGGTTCAACCCCCCACACACCGCACAGGCCAAGGGCGCATGCGCGACCGCCGGGGCCTAGGGCTGGCCTCGGGGGGCGGGGTGTTCCTCAGTGAAGGCCCCGCCCTCCCTCCAGGCTCTGACCCAGCTGCAGCTCTTCCATCGCCGCCCTTCTGGACTCGGCTTCAGCTGTCTCCCTCCCCTCCCCCACTCCCACTCAGCTTGCAGGCCGCTTCCCTGCCTTGAAAGCATGGCTCTGGCCCTGAGGGCCACAGACCTACTGGGCTTCAAGCTCAAGGCTCTGCCTGGGCCTGCTGCTTCGGCCAGGGGCTCATTTTTTCCTGGAAAGACAAAGCCATGGCCTCACCCCACGCCTGCACTTTGCCACGGCAGGCAGCCCAGATGTAGGAAAGGCTCTGTGGAGTCAGAAGTGCCGAGACAGGCAGATGGCACCAGAGGGTTTGGGGGCCAGGGCGGAACTGGGCTAGCCCCTCCTCCCGGGAGTCGGGGAGGCCCGGCCTTCCTAGTGCCCAGGCCACGGCTCCGGGGAGAAACCCGCCATGGAGGGCACGCGGGAGGCCCTCTGCCTGAGGTGGCAGGTGTCACGCCAGGGCCACTGCAAGCCTGGCTCGGCTTGCCTGCTTTCTCCAAAGGAGGCTGGCCGACCAGCCGAACCTGGCACCTGGGCCAGGCCCCTTCCAAGGGGACGAGTTGCAGAGGATAGAGCCCTGGGGGCGGCTGCCAAGTCTCCTGGGGCGTGTGCTGGGCCCCCGTCAGAGGAGGAAGCAGCCTGGTAAACGGTGTGCCAGGCCTGAGATCTGGAGGCCTCCCACAGCCGGGTCCCTGTCCTGCCCAGGCCCCCCGAGGGAGGACGATGGTCGGGCAGTGGCGAGCGGGGTGGGGCTGGCGCCGAGCCTGCCCTTGGATGCCCCGGGGAAGGGCGCCGGGGGATGGGCTGCCCCTGGCCAGGTCTGAGGGACCGACCCAGCTCGGGGCTGTCGGGGGCAGAGAGAGAACCCCCCTCCGCCCTTTCCCTTCAGGTTCTTAGGGCTGGCCAAATCCTTCCCAAGACAGCTTGTCTGGAGAAAATCAGACCCAGCTGAAGAACATGTGTCCATGGGGGAAACCCGGGAAACTGAGTCTCCCCACACAATAGCAGAGATTCTCATCTTGCATCCTCTCCTGAGCTAATGACAAAGGTGGATGTCCCGGGTGGGTGGGCCTGTGGAATGGGAGAGGGGAGGAAGTCTATTGTCATGCCGAGGGACATGGAAAGACTTGTCTGAAGCTTATCCCCTGCACTGGGGTCAGGTCGGGAAGGGACGGCACAGAGGTGAGCAGGAACCAACCGGCCTCTCTGTGGTGGGGCTGGCCCCGGGGCAGGCGTGGGGGTGATGGCTGGAAGTGGGATGGCGCGTGAGTTGGCACCAGCCAGCGGTGGAGGCAGAGACTCAGAGGTCAGGGATCTCTCTCTCTGTCTCTGTCTCTCTCTCTCTCCCTCAGGGAGCTGAGGAGAGTAAGGTGGCGCCCCCTGCCCACCTCGCCTACCTCTCCATGGGCCCTTCTTTCTCTGGCCGCTCCGGGAGCCCTGCGGGCTTGGGTTCAACCCCCCACACACCGCACAGGCCAAGGGCGCATGCGCGACCGCCGGGGCCTAGGGCTGGCCTGGGGGGGGGGGTCCTCAGTGAAGGCCCCGCCCTCCCTCCAGGCTCTGACCCAGCTGCAGCTCTTCCATCGCCGCCCTTCTGGACTCGGCTTCAGCTGTCTCCCTCCCCTCCCCCACTCCCACTCAGCTTGCAGGCCGCTTCCCTGCCTTGAAAGCATGGCTCTGGCCCTGAGGGCCACAGACCTACTGGGCTTCAAGCTCAAGGCTCTGCCTGGGCCTGCTGCTTCGGCCAGGGGCTCATTTTTTCCTGGAAAGACAAAGCCATGGCCTCACCCCACGCCTGCACTTTGCCACGGCAGGCAGCCCAGATGTAGGAAAGGCTCTGTGGAGTCAGAAGTGCCGAGACAGGCAGATGGCACCAGAGGGTTTGGGGGCCAGGGCGCAAGTGGGCTAGCCCCTCCTCCCGGGAGTCGGGGAGGCCCGGCCTTCCTAGTGCCCAGGCCACGGCTCCGGGGAGAAACCCGCCATGGAGGGCACGCGGGAGGCCCTCTGCCTGAGGTGGCAGGTGTCACGCCAGGGCCACTGCAAGCCTGGCTCGGCTTGCCTGCTTTCTCCAAAGGAGGCTGGCCGACCAGCCGAACCTGGCACCTGGGCCAGGCCCCTTCCAAGGGGACGAGTTGCAGAGGATAGAGCCCTGGGGGCGGCTGCCAAGTCTCCTGGGGCGTGTGCTGGGCCCCCGTCAGAGGAGGAAGCAGCCTGGTAAACGGTGTGCCAGGCCTGAGATCTGGAGGCCTCCCACAGCCGGGTCCCTGTCCTGCCCAGGCCCCCCGAGGGAGGACGATGGTCGGGCAGTGGCGAGCGGGGTGGGGCTGGCGCCGAGCCTGCCCTTGGATGCCCCGGGGAAGGGCGCCGGGGGATGGGCTGCCCCTGGCCAGGTCTGAGGGACCGACCCAGCTCGGGGCTGTCGGGGGCAGAGAGAGAACCCCCCTCCGCCCTTTCCCTTCAGGTTCTTAGGGCTGGCCAAATCCTTCCCAAGACAGCTTGTCTGGAGAAAATCAGACCCAGCTGAAGAACATGTGTCCATGGGGGAAACCCGGGAAACTGAGTCTCCCCACACAATAGCAGAGATTCTCATCTTGCATCCTCTCCTGAGCTAATGACAAAGGTGGATGTCCCGGGTGGGTGGGCCTGTGGAATGGGAGAGGGGAGGAAGTCTATTGTCATGCAGAGGGACATGGAAAGACTTGTCTGAAGCTTATCCCCTGCACTGGGGTCAGGTCGGGAAGGGACGGCACAGAGGTGAGCAGGAACCAACCGGCCTCTCTGTGGTGGGGCTGGCCCCGGGGCAGGCGTGGGGGTGATGGCTGGAAGTGGGATGGCGCGTGAGTTGGCACCAGCCAGCGGTGGAGGCAGAGACTCAGAGGTCAGGGATCTCTCTCTCTGTCTCTGTCTCTCTCTCTCTCCCTCAGGGAGCTGAGGAGAGTAAGGTGGCGCCCCCTGCCCACCTCGCCTACCTCTCCATGGGCCCTTCTTTCTCTGGCCGCTCCGGGAGCCCTGCGGGCTTGGGTTCAAGCCCCCACACACCGCACAGGCCAAGGGCGCATGCGCGACCGCCGGGGCCTAGGGCTGGCCTCGGGGGGGGGGGGGGGGTCCTCAGTGAAGGCCCCGCCCTCCCTCCAGGCTCTGACCCAGCTGCAGCTCTTCCATCGCCGCCCTTCTGGACTCGGCTTCAGCTGTCTCCCTCCCCTCCCCCACTCCCACTCAGCTTGCAGGCCGCTTCCCTCCTTGAAAGCATGGCTCTGGCCCTGAGGGCCACAGACCTACTGGGCTTCAAGCTCAAGGCTCTGCCTGGGCCTGCTGCTTCGGCCAGGGGCTCATTTTTTCCTGGAAAGACAAAGCCATGGCCTCACCCCACGCCTGCACTTTGCCACGGCAGGCAGCCCAGATGTAGGAAAGGCTCTGTGGAGTCAGAAGTGCCGAGACAGGCAGATGGCACCAGAGGGTTTGGGGGCCAGGGCGCAAGTGGGCTAGCCCCTCCTCCCGGGAGTCGGGGAGGCCCGGCCTTCCTAGTGCCCAGGCCACGGCTCCGGGGAGAAACCCGCCATGGAGGGCACGCGGGAGGCCCTCTGCCTGAGGTGGCAGGTGTCACGCCAGGGCCACTGCAAGCCTGGCTCGGCTTGCCTGCTTTCTCCAAAGGAGGCTGGCCGACCAGCCGAACCTGGCACCTGGGCCAGGCCCCTTCCAAGGGGACGAGTTGCAGAGGATAGAGCCCTGGGGGCGGCTGCCAAGTCTCCTGGGGCGTGTGCTGGGCCCCCGTCAGAGGAGGAAGCAGCCTGGTAAACGGTGTGCCAGGCCTGAGATCTGGAGGCCTCCCACAGCCGGGTCCCTGTCCTGCCCAGGCCCCCCGAGGGAGGACGATGGTCGGGCAGTGGCGAGCGGGGTGGGGCTGGCGCCGAGCCTGCCCTTGGATGCCCCGGGGAAGGGCGCCGGGGGATGGGCTGCCCCTGGCCAGGTCTGAGGGACCGACCCAGCTTGGGGCTGTCGGGGGCAGAGAGAGAACCCCCCTCCGCCCTTTCCCTTCAGGTTCTTAGGGCTGGCCAAATCCTTCCCAAGACAGCTTGTCTGGAGAAAATCAGACCCAGCTGAAGAACATGTGTCCATGGGGGAATCCCGGGAAACTGAGTCTCCCCACACAATAGCAGAGATTCTCATCTTGCATCCTCTCCTGAGCTAATGACAAAGGTGGATGTCCCGGGTGGGTGGGCCTGTGGAATGGGAGAGGGGAGGAAGTCTATTGTCATGCAGAGGGACATGGAAAGACTTGTCTGAAGCTTATCCCCTGCACTGGGGTCAGGTCGGGAAGGGACGGCACAGAGGTGAGCAGGAACCAACCGGCCTCTCTGTGGTGGGGCTGGCCCCGGGGCAGGCGTGGGGGTGATGGCTGGAAGTGGGATGGCGCGTGAGTTGGCACCAGCCAGCGGTGGAGGCAGAGACTCAGAGGTCAGGGATCTCTCTCTCTGTCTCTGTCTCTGTCTCTCTCCCTCAGGGAGCTGAGGAGAGTAAGGTGGCGCCCCCTGCCCACCTCGCCTACCTCTCCATGGGCCCTTCTTTCTCTGGCCGCTCCGGGAGCCCTGCGGGCTTGGGTTCAAGCCCCCACACACCGCACAGGCCAAGGGCGCATGCGCGACCGCCGGGGCCTAGGGCTGGCCTCGGGGGGGGGGGGGGGTCCTCAGTGAAGGCCCCGCCCTCCCTCCAGGCTCTGACCCAGCTGCAGCTCTTCCATCGCCGCCCTTCTGGACTCGGCTTCAGCTGTCTCCCTCCCCTCCCCCACTCCCACTCAGCTTGCAGGCCGCTTCCCTGCCTTGAAAGCATGGCTCTGGCCCTGAGGGCCACAGACCTACTGGGCTTCAAGCTCAAGGCTCTGCCTGGGCCTGCTGCTTCGGCCAGGGGCTCATTTTTTCCTGGAAAGACAAAGCCATGGCCTCACCCCACGCCTGCACTTTGCCACGGCAGGCAGCCCAGATGTAGGAAAGGCTCTGTGGAGTCAGAAGTGCCGAGACAGGCAGATGGCACCAGAGGGTTTGGGGGCCAGGGCGCAACTGGGCTAGCCCCTCCTCCCGGGAGTCGGGGAGGCCCGGCCTTCCTAGTGCCCAGGCCACGGCTCCGGGGAGAAACCCGCCATGGAGGGCACGCGGGAGGCCCTCTGCCTGAGGTGGCAGGTGTCACGCCAGGGCCACTGCAAGCCTGGCTCGGCTTGCCTGCTTTCTCCAAAGGAGGCTGGCCGACCAGCCGAACCTGGCACCTGGGCCAGGCCCCTTCCAAGGGGACGAGTTGCAGAGGATAGAGCCCTGGGGGCGGCTGCCAAGTCTCCTGGGGCGTGTGCTGGGCCCCCGTCAGAGGAGGAAGCAGCCTGGTAAACGGTGTGCCAGGCCTGAGATCTGGAGGCCTCCCACAGCCGGGTCCCTGTCCTGCCCAGGCCCCCCGAGGGAGGACGATGGTCGGGCAGTGGCGAGCGGGGTGGGGCTGGCGCCGAGCCTGCCCTTGGATGCCCCGGGGAAGGGCGCCGGGGGATGGGCTGCCCCTGGCCAGGTCTGAGGGACCGACCCAGCTCGGGGCTGTCGGGGGCAGAGAGAGAACCCCCCTCCGCCCTTTCCCTTCAGGTTCTTAGGGCTGGCCAAATCCTTCCCAAGACAGCTTGTCTGGAGAAAATCAGACCCAGCTGAAGAACATGTGTCCATGGGGGAAACCCGGGAAACTGAGTCTCCCCACACAATAGCAGAGATTCTCATCTTGCATCCTCTCCTGAGCTAATGACAAAGGTGGATGTCCCGGGTGGGTGGGCCTGTGGAATGGGAGAGGGGAGGAAGTCTATTGTCATGCAGAGGGACATGGAAAGACTTGTCTGAAGCTTATCCCCTGCACTGGGGTCAGGTCGGGAAGGGACGGCACAGAGGTGAGCAGGAACCAACCGGCCTCTCTGTGGTGGGGCTGGCCCCGGGGCAGGCGTGGGGGTGATGGCTGGAAGTGGGATGGCGCGTGAGTTGGCACCAGCCAGCGGTGGAGGCAGAGACTCAGAGGTCAGGGATCTCTCTCTCTGTCTCTGTCTCTGTCTCTCTCCCTCAGGGACCTGAGGAGAGTAAGGTGGCGCCCCCTGCCCACCTCGCCTACCTCTCCATGGGCCCTTCTTTCTCTGGCCGCTCCGGGAGCCCTGCGGGCTTGGGTTCAACCCCCCACACACCGCACAGGCCAAGGGCGCATGCGCGACCGCCAGGGCCTAGGGCTGGCCTCGGGGGGGGGGGGGGTCCTCAGTGAAGGCCCCGCCCTCCCTCCAGGCTCTGACCCAGCTGCAGCTCTTCCATCGCCGCCCTTCTGGACTCGGCTTCAGCTGTCTCCCTCCCCTCCCCCACTCCCACTCAGCTTGCAGGCCGCTTCCCTGCCTTGAAAGCATGGCTCTGGCCCTGAGGGCCACAGACCTACTGGGCTTCAAGCTCAAGGCTCTGCCTGGGCCTGCTGCTTCGGCCAGGGGCTCATTTTTTCCTGGAAAGACAAAGCCATGGCCTCACCCCACGCCTGCACTTTGCCACGGCAGGCAGCCCAGATGTAGGAAAGGCTCTGTGGAGTCAGAAGTGCCGAGACAGGCAGATGGCACCAGAGGGTTTGGGGGCCAGGGCGCAACTGGGCTAGCCCCTCCTCCCGGGAGTCGGGGAGGCCCGGCCTTCCTAGTGCCCAGGCCACGGCTCCGGGGAGAAACCCGCCATGGAGGGCACGCGGGAGGCCCTCTGCCTGAGGTGGCAGGTGTCACGCCAGGGCCACTGCAAGCCTGGCTCGGCTTGCCTGCTTTCTCCAAAGGAGGCTGGCCGACCAGCCGAACCTGGCACCTGGGCCAGGCCCCTTCCAAGGGGACGAGTTGCAGAGGATAGAGCCCTGGGGGCGGCTGCCAAGTCTCCTGGGGCGTGTGCTGGGCCCCCGTCAGAGGAGGAAGCAGCCTGGTAAACGGTGTGCCAGGCCTGAGATCTGGAGGCCTCCCACAGCCGGGTCCCTGTCCTGCCCAGGCCCCCCGAGGGAGGACGATGGTCGGGCAGTGGCGAGCGGGGTGGGGCTGGCGCCGAGCCTGCCCTTGGATGCCCCGGGGAAGGGCGCCGGGGGATGGGCTGCCCCTGGCCAGGTCTGAGGGACCGACCCAGCTCGGGGCTGTCGGGGGCAGAGAGAGAACCCCCCTCCGCCCTTTCCCTTCAGGTTCTTAGGGCTGGCCAAATCCTTCCCAAGACAGCTTGTCTGGAGAAAATCAGACCCAGCTGAAGAACATGTGTCCATGGGGGAAACCCGGGAAACTGAGTCTCCCCACACAATAGCAGAGATTCTCATCTTGCATCCTCTCCTGAGCTAATGACAAAGGTGGATGTCCCTGGTGGGTGGGCCTGTGGAATGGGAGAGGGGAGGAAGTCTATTGTCATGCAGAGGGACATGGAAAGACTTGTCTGAAGCTTATCCCCTGCACTGGGGTCAGGTCGGGAAGGGACGGCACAGAGGTGAGCAGGAACCAACCGGCCTCTCTGTGGTGGGGCTGGCCCCGGGGCAGGCGTGGGGGTGATGGCTGGAAGTGGGATGGCGCGTGAGTTGGCACCAGCCAGCGGTGGAGGCAGAGACTCAGAGGTCAGGGATCTCTCTCTCTGTCTCTGTCTCTGTCTCTCTCCCTCAGGGACCTGAGGAGAGTAAGGTGGCGCCCCCTGCCCACCTCGCCTACCTCTCCATGGGCCCTTCTTTCTCTGGCCGCTCCGGGAGCCCTGCGGGCTTGGGTTCAACCCCCCACACACCGCACAGGCCAAGGGCGCATGCGCGACCGCCAGGGCCTAGGGCTGGCCTCGGGGGGGGGGGGGGGGTCCTCAGTGAAGGCCCCGCCCTCCCTCCAGGCTCTGACCCAGCTGCAGCTCTTCCATCGCCGCCCTTCTGGACTCGGCTTCAGCTGTCTCCCTCCCCTCCCCCACTCCCACTCAGCTTGCAGGCCGCTTCCCTGCCTTGAAAGCATGGCTCTGGCCCTGAGGGCCACAGACCTACTGGGCTTCAAGCTCAAGGCTCTGCCTGGGCCTGCTGCTTCGGCCAGGGGCTCATTTTTTCCTGGAAAGACAAAGCCATGGCCTCACCCCATGCCTGCACTTTGCCACGGCAGGCAGCCCAGATGTAGGAAATGCTCTGTGGAGTCAGAAGTGCCGAGACAGGCAGATGGCACCAGAGGGTTTGGGGGCCAGGGCGCAAGTGGGCTAGCCCCTCCTCCCGGGAGTCGGGGAGGCCCGGCCTTCCTAGTGCCCAGGCCACGGCTCCGGGGAGAAACCCGCCATGGAGGGCACGCGGGAGGCCCTGTGCCTGAGGTGGCAGGTGTCACACCAGGGCCACTGCAAGCCTGGCTCTGCTTGCCTGCTTTCTCCAAAGGAGGCTGGCCGACCAGCCGAACCTGGCACCTGGGCCAGGCCCCTTCCAAGGGGACGAGTTGCAGAGGATAGAGCCCTGGGGGCGGCTGCCAAGTCTCCTGGGGCGTGTGCTGGGCCCCCGTCATAGGAGGAAGCAGCCTGGTAAACGGTGTGCCAGGCCTGAGATCTGGAGGCCTCCCACACCCGGGTCCCTGTCCTGCCCAGGCCCCCCGAGGGAGGACGATGGTCGGGCAGTGGCGAGCGGGGTGGGGCTGGCGCCGAGCCTGCCCTTGGATGCCCCGGGGAAGGGCGCCGGGGGATGGGCTGCCCCTGGCCAGGTCTGAGGGACCGACCCAGCTCGGGGCTGTCGGGGGCAGAGAGAGAACCCCCCTCCGCCCTTTCCCTTCAGGTTCTTAGGGCTGGCCAAATCCTTCCCAAGACAGCTTGTCTGGAGAAAATCAGACCCAGCTGAAGAACATGTGTCCATGGGGGAAACCCGGGAAACTGAGTCTCCCCACACAATAGCAGAGATTCTCATCTTGCATCCTCTCCTGAGCTAATGACAAAGGTGGATGTCCCGGGTGGGTGGGCCTGTGGAATGGGAGAGGGGAGGAAGTCTATTGTCATGCAGAGGGACATGGAAAGACTTGTCTGAAGCTTATCCCCTGCACTGGGGTCAGGTCGGGAAGGGACGGCACAGAGGTGAGCAGGAACCAACCGGCCTCTCTGTGGTGGGGCTGGCCCCGGGGCAGGCGTGGGGGTGATGGCTGGAAGTGGGATGGCGCGTGAGTTGGCACCAGCCAGCGGTGGAGGCAGAGACTCAGAGGTCAGGGATCTCTCTCTCTGTCTCTGTCTCTGTCTCTCTCCCTCAGGGAGCTGAGGAGAGTAAGGTGGCGCCCCCTGCCCACCTCGCCTACCTCTCCATGGGCCCTTCTTTCTCTGGCCGCTCCGGGAGCCCTGCGGGCTTGGGTTCAACCCCCCACACACCGCACAGGCCAAGGGCGCATGCGCGACCGCCGGGGCCTAGGGCTGGCCTCGGGGGGGGGGGGGGTCCTCAGTGAAGGCCCCGCCCTCCCTCCAGGCTCTGACCCAGCTGCAGCTCTTCCATCGCCGCCCTTCTGGACTCGGCTTCAGCTGTCTCCCTCCCCTCCCCCACTCCCACTCAGCTTGCAGGCCGCTTCCCTGCCTTGAAAGCATGGCTCTGGCCCTGAGGGCCACAGACCTACTGGGCTTCAAGCTCAAGGCTCTGCCTGGGCCTGCTGCTTCGGCCAGGGGCTCATTTTTTCCTGGAAAGACAAAGCCATGGCCTCACCCCACGCCTGCACTTTGCCACGGCAGGCAGCCCAGATGTAGGAAAGGCTCTGTGGAGTCAGAAGTGCCGAGACAGGCAGATGGCACCAGAGGGTTTGGGGGCCAGGGCGCAAGTGGGCTAGCCCCTCCTCCCGGGAGTCGGGGAGGCCCGGCCTTCCTAGTGCCCAGGCCACGGCTCCGGGGAGAAACCCGCCATGGAGGGCACGCGGGAGGCGCTCTGCCTGAGGTGGCAGGTGTCACGCCAGGGCCACTGCAAGCCTGGCTCGGCTTGCCTGCTTTCTCCAAAGGAGGCTGGCCGACCAGCCGAACCTGGCACCTGGGCCAGGCCCCTTCCAAGGGGACGAGTTGCAGAGGATAGAGCCCTGGGGGCGGCTGCCAAGTCTCCTGGGGCGTGTGCTGGGCCCCCGTCAGAGGAGGAAGCAGCCTGGTAAACGGTGTGCCAGGCCTGAGATCCGGAGGCCTCCCACAGCCGGGTCCCTGTCCTGCCCAGGCCCCCCGAGGGAGGACGATGGTCGGGCAGTGGCGAGCGGGGTGGGGCTGGCGCCGAGCCTGCCCTTGGATGCCCCGGGGAAGGGCGCCGGGGGATGGGCTGCCCCTGGCCAGGTCTGAGGGACCGACCCAGCTCGGGGCTGTCGGGGGCAGAGAGAGAACCCCCCTCCGCCCTTTCCCTTCAGGTTCTTAGGGCTGGCCAAATCCTTCCCAAGACAGCTTGTCTGGAGAAAATCAGACCCAGCTGAAGAACATGTGTCCATGGGGGAAACCCGGGAAACTGAGTCTCCCCACACAATAGCAGAGATTCTCATCTTGCATCCTCTCCTGAGCTAATGACAAAGGTGGATGTCCCGGGTGGGTGGGCCTGTGGAATGGGAGAGGGGAGGAAGTCTATTGTCATGCAGAGGGACATGGAAAGACTTGTCTGAAGCTTATCCCCTGCACTGGGGTCAGGTCGGGAAGGGACAGCACAGAGGTGAGCAGGAACCAACCGGCCTCTCTGTGGTGGGGCTGGCCCCGGGGCAGGCGTGGGGGTGATGGCTGGAAGTGGGATGGCGCGTGAGTTGGCACCAGCCAGCGGTGGAGGCAGAGACTCAGAGGTCAGGGATCTCTCTCTCTGTCTCTGTCTCTGTCTCTCTCCCTCAGGGAGCTGAGGAGAGTAAGGTGGCGCCCCCTGCCCACCTCGCCTACCTCTCCATGGGCCCTTCTTTCTCTGGCCGCTCCGGGAGCCCTGCGGGCTTGGGTTCAAGCCCCCACACACCGCACAGGCCAAGGGCGCATGCGCGACCGCCGGGGCCTAGGGCTGGCCTCGGGGGGGGGGGGGTCCTCAGTGAAGGCCCCGCCCTCCCTCCAGGCTCTGACCCAGCTGCAGCTCTTCCATCGCCGCCCTTCTGGACTCGGCTTCAGCTGTCTCCCTCCCCTCCCCCACTCCCACTCAGCTTGCAGGCCGCTTCCCTGCCTTGAAAGCATGGCTCTGGCCCTGAGGGCCACAGACCTACTGGGCTTCAAGCTCAAGGCTCTGCCTGGGCCTGCTGCTTCGGCCAGGGGCTCATTTTTTCCTGGAAAGACAAAGCCATGGCCTCACCCCACGCCTGCACTTTGCCACGGCAGGCAGCCCAGATGTAGGAAAGGCTCTGTGGAGTCAGAAGTGCCGAGACAGGCAGATGGCACCAGAGGGTTTGGGGGCCAGGGCGCAACTGGGCTAGCCCCTCCTCCCGGGAGTCGGGGAGGCCCGGCCTTCCTAGTGCCCAGGCCACGGCTCCGGGGAGAAACCCGCCATGGAGGGCACGCGGGAGGCCCTCTGCCTGAGGTGGCAGGTGTCACGCCAGGGCCACTGCAAGCCTGGCTCGGCTTGCCTGCTTTCTCCAAAGGAGGCTGGCCGACCAGCCGAACCTGGCACCTGGGCCAGGCCCCTTCCAAGGGGACGAGTTGCAGAGGATAGAGCCCTGGGGGCGGCTGCCAAGTCTCCTGGGGCGTGTGCTGGGCCCCCGTCAGAGGAGGAAGCAGCCTGGTAAACGGTGTGCCAGGCCTGAGATCCGGAGGCCTCCCACAGCCGGGTCCCTGTCCTGCCCAGGCCCCCCGAGGGAGGACGATGGTCGGGCAGTGGCGAGCGGGGTGGGGCTGGCGCCGAGCCTGCCCTTGGATGCCCCGGGGAAGGGCGCCGGGGGAAGGGCTGCCCATGGCCAGGTCTGAGGGACCGACCCAGCTCGGGGCTGTCGGGGGCAGAGAGAGAACCCCCCTCCGCCCTTTCCCTTCAGGTTCTTAGGGCTGGCCAAATCCTTCCCAAGACAGCTTGTCTGGAGAAAATCAGACCCAGCTGAAGAACATGTGTCCATGGGGGAAACCCGGGAAACTGAGTCTCCCCACACAATAGCAGAGATTCTCATCTTGCATCCTCTCCTGAGCTAACGACAAAGGTGGATGTCCCGGGTGGGTGGGCCTGTGGAATGGGAGAGGGGAGGAAGTCTATTGTCATGCCGAGGGACATGGAAAGACTTGTCTGAAGCTTATCCCCTGCACTGGGGTCAGGTCGGGAAGGGACGGCACAGAGGTGAGCAGGAACCAACCGGCCTCTCTGTGGTGGGGCTGGCCCCGGGGCAGGCGTGGGGGTGATGGCTGGAAGTGGGATGGCGCGTGAGTTGGCACCAGCCAGCGGTGGAGGCAGAGACTCAGAGGTCAGGGATCTCTCTCTCTGTCTCTGTCTCTCTCTCTCTCCCTCAGGGAGCTGAGGAGAGTAAGGTGGCGCCCCCTGCCCACCTCGCCTACCTCTCCATGGGCCCTTCTTTCTCTGGCCGCTCCGGGAGCCCTGCGGGCTTGGGTTCAAGCCCCCAGACACCGCACAGGCCAAGGGCGCATGCGCGACCGCCGGGGCCTAGGGCTGGCCTGGGGGGGGGGTCCTCAGTGAAGGCCCCGCCCTCCCTCCAGGCTCTGACCCAGCTGCAGCTCTTCCATCGCCGCCCTTCTGGACTCGGCTTCAGCTGTCTCCCTCCCCTCCCCCACTCCCACTCAGCTTGCAGGCCGCTTCCCTGCCTTGAAAGCATGGCTCTGGCCCTGAGGGCCACAGACCTACTGGGCTTCAAGCTCAAGGCTCTGCCTGGGCCTGCTGCTTCGGCCAGGGGCTCATTTTTTCCTGGAAAGACAAAGCCATGGCCTCACCCCACGCCTGCACTTTGCCACGGCAGGCAGCCCAGATGTAGGAAAGGCTCTGTGGAGTCAGAAGTGCCGAGACAGGCAGATGGCACCAGAGGGTTTGGGGGCCAGGGCGCAACTGGGCTAGCCCCTCCTCCCGGGAGTCGGGGAGGCCCGGCCTTCCTAGTGCCCAGGCCACGGCTCCGGGGAGAAACCCGCCATGGAGGGCACGCGGGAGGCCCTCTGCCTGAGGTGGCAGGTGTCACGCCAGGGCCACTGCAAGCCTGGCTCGGCTTGCCTGCTTTCTCCAAAGGAGGCTGGCCGACCAGCCGAACCTGGCACCTGGGCCAGGCCCCTTCCAAGGGGACGAGTTGCAGAGGATAGAGCCCTGGGGGCGGCTGCCAAGTCTCCTGGGGCGTGTGCTGGGCCCCCGTCAGAGGAGGAAGCAGCCTGGTAAACGGTGTGCCAGGCCTGAGATCCGGAGGCCTCCCACAGCCGGGTCCCTGTCCTGCCCAGGCCCCCCGAGGGAGGACGATGGTCGGGCAGTGGCGAGCGGGGTGGGGCTGGCGCCGAGCCTGCCCTTGGATGCCCCGGGGAAGGGCGCCGGGGGATGGGCTGCCCCTGGCCAGGTCTGAGGGACCGACCCAGCTCGGGGCTGTCGGGGGCAGAGAGAGAACCCCCCTCCGCCCTTTCCCTTCAGGTTCTTAGGGCTGGCCAAATCCTTCCCAAGACAGCTTGTCTGGAGAAAATCAGACCCAGCTGAAGAACATGTGTCCATGGGGGAAACCCGGGAAACTGAGTCTCCCCACACAATAGCAGAGATTCTCATCTTGCATCCTCTCCTGAGCTAATGACAAAGGTGGATGTCCCGGGTGGGTGGGCCTGTGGAATGGGAGAGGGGAGGAAGTCTATTGTCATGCAGAGGGACATGGAAAGACTTGTCTGAAGCTTATCCCCTGCACTGGGGTCAGGTCGGGAAGGGACTGCACAGAGGTGAGCAGGAACCAACCGGCCTCTCTGTGGTGGGGCTGGCCCCGGGGCAGGCGTGGGGGTGATGGCTGGAAGTGGGATGGCGCGTGAGTTGACACCAGCCAGCAGTGGAGGCAGAGACTCAGAGGTCAGGGATCTCTCTCTCTGTCTCTGTCTCTGTCTCTCTCCCTCAGGGAGCTGAGGAGAGTAAGGTGGCGCCCCCTGCCCACCTCGCCTACCTCTCCATGGGCCCTTCTTTCTCTGGCCGCTCCGGGAGCCCTGCGGGCTTGGGTTCAACCCCCCACACACCGCACAGGCCAAGGGCGCATGCGCGACCGCCGGGGCCTAGGGCTGGCCTCGGGGGGCGGGGTGTTCCTCAGTGAAGGCCCCGCCCTCCCTCCAGGCTCTGACCCAGCTGCAGCTCTTCCATCGCCGCCCTTCTGGACTCGGCTTCAGCTGTCTCCCTCCCCTCCCCCACTCCCACTCAGCTTGCAGGCCGCTTCCCTGCCTTGAAAGCATGGCTCTGGCCCTGAGGGCCACAGACCTACTGGGCTTCAAGCTCAAGGCTCTGCCTGGGCCTGCTGCTTCGGCCAGGGGCTCATTTTTTCCTGGAAAGACAAAGCCATGGCCTCACCCCACGCCTGCACTTTGCCACGGCAGGCAGCCCAGATGTAGGAAAGGCTCTGTGGAGTCAGAAGTGCCGAGACAGGCAGATGGCACCAGAGGGTTTGGGGGCCAGGGCGGAACTGGGCTAGCCCCTCCTCCCGGGAGTCGGGGAGGCCCGGCCTTCCTAGTGCCCAGGCCACGGCTCCGGGGAGAAACCCGCCATGGAGGGCACGCGGGAGGCCCTCTGCCTGAGGTGGCAGGTGTCACGCCAGGGCCACTGCAAGCCTGGCTCGGCTTGCCTGCTTTCTCCAAAGGAGGCTGGCCGACCAGCCGAACCTGGCACCTGGGCCAGGCCCCTTCCAAGGGGACGAGTTGCAGAGGATAGAGCCCTGGGGGCGGCTGCCAAGTCTCCTGGGGCGTGTGCTGGGCCCCCGTCAGAGGAGGAAGCAGCCTGGTAAACGGTGTGCCAGGCCTGAGATCTGGAGGCCTCCCACAGCCGGGTCCCTGTCCTGCCCAGGCCCCCCGAGGGAGGACGATGGTCGGGCAGTGGCGAGCGGGGTGGGGCTGGCGCCGAGCCTGCCCTTGGATGCCCCGGGGAAGGGCGCCGGGGGAAGGGCTGCCCATGGCCAGGTCTGAGGGACCGACCCAGCTCGGGGCTGTCGGGGGCAGAGAGAGAACCCCCCTCCGCCCTTTCCCTTCAGGTTCTTAGGGCTGGCCAAATCCTTCCCAAGACAGCTTGTCTGGAGAAAATCAGACCCAGCTGAAGAACATGTGTCCATGGGGGAAACCCGGGAAACTGAGTCTCCCCACACAATAGCAGAGATTCTCATCTTGCATCCTCTCCTGAGCTAACGACAAAGGTGGATGTCCCGGGTGGGTGGGCCTGTGGAATGGGAGAGGGGAGGAAGTCTATTGTCATGCCGAGGGACATGGAAAGACTTGTCTGAAGCTTATCCCCTGCACTGGGGTCAGGTCGGGAAGGGACGGCACAGAGGTGAGCAGGAACCAACCGGCCTCTCTGTGGTGGGGCTGGCCCCGGGGCAGGCGTGGGGGTGATGGCTGGAAGTGGGATGGCGCGTGAGTTGGCACCAGCCAGCGGTGGAGGCAGAGACTCAGAGGTCAGGGATCTCTCTCTCTGTCTCTGTCTCTCTCTCTCTCCCTCAGGGAGCTGAGGAGAGTAAGGTGGCGCCCCCTGCCCACCTCGCCTACCTCTCCATGGGCCCTTCTTTCTCTGGCCGCTCCGGGAGCCCTGCGGGCTTGGGTTCAAGCCCCCAGACACCGCACAGGCCAAGGGCGCATGCGCGACCGCCGGGGGCCTAGGGCTGGCCTGGGGGGGGGGGTCCTCAGTGAAGGCCCCGCCCTCCCTCCAGGCTCTGACCCAGCTGCAGCTCTTCCATCGCCGCCCTTCTGGACTCGGCTTCAGCTGTCTCCCTCCCCTCCCCCACTCCCACTCAGCTTGCAGGCCGCTTCCCTGCCTTGAAAGCATGGCTCTGGCCCTGAGGGCCACAGACCTACTGGGCTTCAAGCTCAAGGCTCTGCCTGGGCCTGCTGCTTCGGCCAGGGGCTCATTTTTTCCTGGAAAGACAAAGCCATGGCCTCACCCCACGCCTGCACTTTGCCACGGCAGGCAGCCCAGATGTAGGAAAGGCTCTGTGGAGTCAGAAGTGCCGAGACAGGCAGATGGCACCAGAGGGTTTGGGGGCCAGGGCGCAACTGGGCTAGCCCCTCCTCCCGGGAGTCGGGGAGGCCCGGCCTTCCTAGTGCCCAGGCCACGGCTCCGGGGAGAAACCCGCCATGGAGGGCACGCGGGAGGCCCTCTGCCTGAGGTGGCAGGTGTCACGCCAGGGCCACTGCAAGCCTGGCTCGGCTTGCCTGCTTTCTCCAAAGGAGGCTGGCCGACCAGCCGAACCTGGCACCTGGGCCAGGCCCCTTCCAAGGGGACGAGTTGCAGAGGATAGAGCCCTGGGGGCGGCTGCCAAGTCTCCTGGGGCGTGTGCTGGGCCCCCCGTCAGAGGAGGAAGCAGCCTGGTAAACGGGTGTGCCAGGCCTGAGATCCGGAGGCCTCCCACAGCCGGGTCCCTGTCCTGCCCAGGCCCCCCGAGGGAGGACGATGGTCGGGCAGTGGCGAGCGGGGTGGGGCTGGCGCCGAGCCTGCCCTTGGATGCCCCGGGGAAGGGCGCCGGGGGATGGGCTGCCCCTGGCCAGGTCTGAGGGACCGACCCAGCTCGGGGCTGTCGGGGGCAGAGAGAGAACCCCCCTCCGCCCTTTCCCTTCAGGTTCTTAGGGCTGGCCAAATCCTTCCCAAGACAGCTTGTCTGGAGAAAATCAGACCCAGCTGAAGAACATGTGTCCATGGGGGAAACCCGGGAAACTGAGTCTCCCCACACAATAGCAGAGATTCTCATCTTGCATCCTCTCCTGAGCTAATGACAAAGGTGGATGTCCCGGGTGGGTGGGCCTGTGGAATGGGAGAGGGGAGGAAGTCTATTGTCATGCAGAGGGACATGGAAAGACTTGTCTGAAGCTTATCCCCTGCACTGGGGTCAGGTCGGGAAGGGACTGCACAGAGGTGAGCAGGAACCAACCGGCCTCTCTGTGGTGGGGCTGGCCCCGGGGCAGGCGTGGGGGTGATGGCTGGAAGTGGGATGGCGCGTGAGTTGACACCAGCCAGCAGTGGAGGCAGAGACTCAGAGGTCAGGGATCTCTCTCTCTGTCTCTGTCTCTGTCTCTCTCCCTCAGGGAGCTGAGGAGAGTAAGGTGGCGCCCCCTGCCCACCTCGCCTACCTCTCCATGGGCCCTTCTTTCTCTGGCCGCTCCGGGAGCCCTGCGGGCTTGGGTTCAACCCCCCACACACCGCACAGGCCAAGGGCGCATGCGCGACCGCCGGGGCCTAGGGCTGGCCTCGGGGGGCGGGGTGTTCCTCAGTGAAGGCCCCGCCCTCCCTCCAGGCTCTGACCCAGCTGCAGCTCTTCCATCGCCGCCCTTCTGGACTCGGCTTCAGCTGTCTCCCTCCCCTCCCCCACTCCCACTCAGCTTGCAGGCCGCTTCCCTGCCTTGAAAGCATGGCTCTGGCCCTGAGGGCCACAGACCTACTGGGCTTCAAGCTCAAGGCTCTGCCTGGGCCTGCTGCTTCGGCCAGGGGCTCATTTTTTCCTGGAAAGACAAAGCCATGGCCTCACCCCACGCCTGCACTTTGCCACGGCAGGCAGCCCAGATGTAGGAAAGGCTCTGTGGAGTCAGAAGTGCCGAGACAGGCAGATGGCACCAGAGGGTTTGGGGGCCAGGGCGGAACTGGGCTAGCCCCTCCTCCCGGGAGTCGGGGAGGCCCGGCCTTCCTAGTGCCCAGGCCACGGCTCCGGGGAGAAACCCGCCATGGAGGGCACGCGGGAGGCCCTCTGCCTGAGGTGGCAGGTGTCACGCCAGGGCCACTGCAAGCCTGGCTCGGCTTGCCTGCTTTCTCCAAAGGAGGCTGGCCGACCAGCCGAACCTGGCACCTGGGCCAGGCCCCTTCCAAGGGGACGAGTTGCAGAGGATAGAGCCCTGGGGGCGGCTGCCAAGTCTCCTGGGGCGTGTGCTGGGCCCCCGTCAGAGGAGGAAGCAGCCTGGTAAACGGTGTGCCAGGCCTGAGATCTGGAGGCCTCCCACAGCCGGGTCCCTGTCCTGCCCAGGCCCCCCGAGGGAGGACGATGGTCGGGCAGTGGCGAGCGGGGTGGGGCTGGCGCCGAGCCTGCCCTTGGATGCCCCGGGGAAGGGCGCCGGGGGAAGGGCTGCCCATGGCCAGGTCTGAGGGACCGACCCAGCTCGGGGCTGTCGGGGGCAGAGAGAGAACCCCCCTCCGCCCTTTCCCTTCAGGTTCTTAGGGCTGGCCAAATCCTTCCCAAGACAGCTTGTCTGGAGAAAATCAGACCCAGCTGAAGAACATGTGTCCATGGGGGAAACCCGGGAAACTGAGTCTCCCCACACAATAGCAGAGATTCTCATCTTGCATCCTCTCCTGAGCTAACGACAAAGGTGGATGTCCCGGGTGGGTGGGCCTGTGGAATGGGAGAGGGGAGGAAGTCTATTGTCATGCAGAGGGACATGGAAAGACTTGTCTGAAGCTTATCCCCTGCACTGGGGTCAGGTCGGGAAGGGACGGCACAGAGGTGAGCAGGAACCAACCGGCCTCTCTGTGGTGGGGCTGGCCCCGGGGCAGGCGTGGGGGGTGATGGCTGGAAGTGGGATGGCGCGTGAGTTGGCACCAGCCAGCGGTGGAGGCAGAGACTCAGAGGTCAGGGATCTCTCTCTCTGTCTCTGTCTCTCTCTCTCTCCCTCAGGGAGCTGAGGAGAGTAAGGTGGCGCCCCCTGCCCACCTCGCCTACCTCTCCATGGGCCCTTCTTTCTCTGGCCGCTCCGGGAGCCCTGCGGGCTTGGGTTCAAGCCCCCAGACACCGCACAGGCCAAGGGCGCATGCGCGACCGCCGGGGCCTAGGGCTGGCCTGGGGGGGGGGGTCCTCAGTGAAGGCCCCGCCCTCCCTCCAGGCTCTGACCCAGCTGCAGCTCTTCCATCGCCGCCCTTCTGGACTCGGCTTCAGCTGTCTCCCTCCCCTCCCCCACTCCCACTCAGCTTGCAGGCCGCTTCCCTGCCTTGAAAGCATGGCTCTGGCCCTGAGGGCCACAGACCTACTGGGCTTCAAGCTCAAGGCTCTGCCTGGGCCTGCTGCTTCGGCCAGGGGCTCATTTTTTCCTGGAAAGACAAAGCCATGGCCTCACCCCACGCCTGCACTTTGCCACGGCAGGCAGCCCAGATGTAGGAAAGGCTCTGTGGAGTCAGAAGTGCCGAGACAGGCAGATGGCACCAGAGGGTTTGGGGGCCAGGGCGGAACTGGGCTAGCCCCTCCTCCCGGGAGTCGGGGAGGCCCGGCCTTCCTAGTGCCCAGGCCACGGCTCCGGGGAGAAACCCGCCATGGAGGGCACACGGGAGGCCCTCTGCCTGAGGTGGCAGGTGTCACGCCAGGGCCACTGCAAGCCTGGCTCGGCTTGCCTGCTTTCTCCAAAGGAGGCTGGCCGACCAGCCGAACCTGGCACCTGGGCCAGGCCCCTTCCAAGGGGACGAGTTGCAGAGGATAGAGCCCTGGGGGGCGGCTGCCAAGTCTCCTGGGGCGTGTGCTGGGCCCCCGTCAGAGGAGGAAGCAGCCTGGTAAACGGTGTGCCAGGCCTGAGATCCGGAGGCCTCCCACAGCCGGGTCCCTGTCCTGCCCAGGCCCCCCGAGGGAGGACGATGGTCGGGCAGTGGCGAGCGGGGGTGGGGCTGGCGCCGAGCCTGCCCTTGGATGCCCCGGGGAAGGGCGCCGGGGGATGGGCTGCCCCTGGCCAGGTCTGAGGGACCGACCCAGCTCGGGGCTGTCGGGGGCAGAGAGAGAACCCCCCTCCGCCCTTTCCCTTCAGGTTCTTAGGGCTGGCCAAATCCTTCCCAAGACAGCTTGTCTGGAGAAAATCAGACCCAGCTGAAGAACATGTGTCCATGGGGGAAACCCGGGAAACTGAGTCTCCCCACACAATAGCAGAGATTCTCATCTTGCATCCTCTCCTGAGCTAATGACAAAGGTGGATGTCCCGGGTGGGTGGGCCTGTGGAATGGGAGAGGGGAGGAAGTCTATTGTCATGCAGAGGGACATGGAAAGACTTGTCTGAAGCTTATCCCCTGCACTGGGGTCAGGTCGGGAAGGGACTGCACAGAGGTGAGCAGGAACCAACCGGCCTCTCTGTGGTGGGGCTGGCCCCGGGGCAGGCGTGGGGGTGATGGCTGGAAGTGGGATGGCGCGTGAGTTGACACCAGCCAGCAGTGGAGGCAGAGACTCAGAGGTCAGGGATCTCTCTCTCTGTCTCTGTCTCTGTCTCTCTCCCTCAGGGAGCTGAGGAGAGTAAGGTGGCGCCCCCTGCCCACCTCGCCTACCTCTCCATGGGCCCTTCTTTCTCTGGCCGCTCCGGGAGCCCTGCGGGCTTGGGTTCAACCCCCCACACACCGCACAGGCCAAGGGCGCATGCGCGACCGCCGGGGCCTAGGGCTGGCCTCGGGGGGCGGGGTGTTCCTCAGTGAAGGCCCCGCCCTCCCTCCAGGCTCTGACCCAGCTGCAGCTCTTCCATCGCCGCCCTTCTGGACTCGGCTTCAGCTGTCTCCCTCCCCTCCCCCACTCCCACTCAGCTTGCAGGCCGCTTCCCTGCCTTGAAAGCATGGCTCTGGCCCTGAGGGCCACAGACCTACTGGGCTTCAAGCTCAAGGCTCTGCCTGGGCCTGCTGCTTCGGCCAGGGGCTCATTTTTTCCTGGAAAGACAAAGCCATGGCCTCACCCCACGCCTGCACTTTGCCACGGCAGGCAGCCCAGATGTAGGAAAGGCTCTGTGGAGTCAGAAATGCCGAGACAGGCAGATGGCACCAGAGGGTTTGGGGGCCAGGGCGGAACTGGGCTAGCCCCTCCTCCCGGGAGTCGGGGAGGCCCGGCCTTCCTAGTGCCCAGGCCACGGCTCCGGGGAGAAACCCGCCATGGAGGGCACGCGGGAGGCCCTCTGCCTGAGGTGGCAGGTGTCACGCCAGGGCCACTGCAAGCCTGGCTCGGCTTGCCTGCTTTCTCCAAAGGAGGCTGGCCGACCAGCCGAACCTGGCACCTGGGCCAGGCCCCTTCCAAGGGGACGAGTTGCAGAGGATAGAGCCCTGGGGGCGGCTGCCAAGTGTCCTGGGGCGTGTGCTGGGCCCCCGTCAGAGGAGGAAGCAGCCTGGTAAACGGTGTGCCAGGCCTGAGATCTGGAGGCCTCCCACAGCCGGGTCCCTGTCCTGCCCAGGCCCCCCGAGGGAGGACGATGGTCGGGCAGTGGCGAGCGGGGTGGGGCTGGCGCCGAGCCTGCCCTTGGATGCCCCGGGGAAGGGCGCCGGGGGAAGGGCTGCCCCTGGCCAGGTCTGAGGGACCGACCCAGCTCGGGGCTGTCGGGGGCAGAGAGAGAACCCCCCTCCGCCCTTTCCCTTCAGGTTCTTAGGGCTGGCCAAATCCTTCCCAAGACAGCTTGTCTGGAGAAAATCAGACCCAGCTGAAGAACATGTGTCCATGGGGGAAACCCGGGAAACTGAGTCTCCCCACACAATAGCAGAGATTCTCATCTTGCATCCTCTCCTGAGCTAATGACAAAGGTGGATGTCCCGGGTGGGTGGGCCTGTGGAATGGGAGAGGGGAGGAAGTCTATTGTCATGCCGAGGGACATGGAAAGACTTGTCTGAAGCTTATCCCCTGCACTGGGGTCAGGTCGGGAAGGGACGGCACAGAGGTGAGCAGGAACCAACCGGCCTCTCTGTGGTGGGGCTGGCCCCGGGGCAGGCGTGGGGGTGATGGCTGGAAGTGGGATGGCGCGTGAGTTGGCACCAGCCAGCGGTGGAGGCAGAGACTCAGAGGTCAGGGATCTCTCTCTCTGTCTCTGTCTCTCTCTCTCTCCCTCAGGGAGCTGAGGAGAGTAAGGTGGCGCCCCCTGCCCACCTCGCCTACCTCTCCATGGGCCCTTCTTTCTCTGGCCGCTCCGGGAGCCCTGCGGGCTTGGGTTCAAGCCCCCAGACACCGCACAGGCCAAGGGCGCATGCGCGACCGCCGGGGCCTAGGGCTGGCCTGGGGGGGGGGTCCTCAGTGAAGGCCCCGCCCTCCCTCCAGGCTCTGACCCAGCTGCAGCTCTTCCATCGCCACCCTTCTGGACTCGGCTTCAGCTGTCTCCCTCCCCTCCCCCACTCCCACTCAGCTTGCAGGCCGCTTCCCTGCCTTGAAAGCATGGCTCTGGCCCTGAGGGCCACAGACCTACTGGGCTTCAAGCTCAAGGCTCTGCCTGGGCCTGCTGCTTCGGCCAGGGGCTCATTTTTTCCTGGAAAGACAAAGCCATGGCCTCACCCCACGCCTGCACTTTGCCACGGCAGGCAGCCCAGATGTAGGAAAGGCTCTGTGGAGTCAGAAGTGCCGAGACAGGCAGATGGCACCAGAGGGTTTGGGGGCCAGGGCGCAAGTGGGCTAGCCCCTCCTCCCGGGAGTCGGGGAGGCCCGGCCTTCCTAGTGCCCAGGCCACGGCTCCGGGGAGAAACCCGCCATGGAGGGCACGCGGGAGGCCCTCTGCCTGAGGTGGCAGGTGTCACGCCAGGGCCACTGCAAGCCTGGCTCGGCTTGCCTGCTTTCTCCAAAGGAGGCTGGCCGACCAGCCGAACCTGGCACCTGGGCCAGGCCCCTTCCAAGGGGACGAGTTGCAGAGGATAGAGCCCTGGGGGCGGCTGCCAAGTCTCCTGGGGCGTGTGCTGGGCCCCCGTCAGAGGAGGAAGCAGCCTGGTAAACGGTGTGCCAGGCCTGAGATCTGGAGGCCTCCCACAGCCGGGTCCCTGTCCTGCCCAGGCCCCCCGAGGGAGGACGATGGTCGGGCAGTGGCGAGCGGGGTGGGGCTGGCGCCGAGCCTGCCCTTGGATGCCCCGGGGAAGGGCGCCGGGGGATGGGCTGCCCCTGGCCAGGTCTGAGGGACCGACCCAGCTCGGGGCTGTCGGGGGCAGAGAGAGAACCCCCCTCCGCCCTTTCCCTTCAGGTTCTTAGGGCTGGCCAAATCCTTCCCAAGACAGCTTGTCTGGAGAAAATCAGACCCAGCTGAAGAACATGTGTCCATGGGGGAAACCCGGGAAACTGAGTCTCCCCACACAATAGCAGAGATTCTCATCTTGCATCCTCTCCTGAGCTAATGACAAAGGTGGATGTCCCGGGTGGGTGGGCCTGTGGAATGGGAGAGGGGAGGAAGTCTATTGTCATGCAGAGGGACATGGAAAGACTTGTCTGAAGCTTATCCCCTGCACTGGGGTCAGGTCGGGAAGGGACGGCACAGAGGTGAGCAGGAACCAACCGGCCTCTCTGTGGTGGGGCTGGCCCCGGGGCAGGCGTGGGGGTGATGGCTGGAAGTGGGATGGCGCGTGAGTTGGCACCAGCCAGCAGTGGAGGCAGAGACTCAGAGGTCAGGGATCTCTCTCTCTGTCTCTGTCTCTGTCTCTCTCCCTCAGGGAGCTGAGGAGAGTAAGGTGGCGCCCCCTGCCCACCTCGCCTACCTCTCCATGGGCCCTTCTTTCTCTGGCCGCTCCGGGAGCCCTGCGGGCTTGGGTTCAACCCCCCACACACCGCACAGGCCAAGGGCGCATGCGCGACCGCCGGGGCCTAGGGCTGGTCTCGGGGGGGGGGGGGGGGGTCCTCAGTGAAGGCCCCGCCCTCCCTCCAGGCTCTGACCCAGCTGCAGCTCTTCCATCGCCGCCCTTCTGGACTCGGCTTCAGCTGTCTCCCTCCCCTCCCCCACTCCCACTCAGCTTGCAGGCCGCTTCCCTGCCTTGAAAGCATGGCTCTGGCCCTGAGGGCCACAGACCTACTGGGCTTCAAGCTCAAGGCTCTGCCTGGGCCTGCTGCTTCGGCCAGGGGCTCATTTTTTCCTGGAAAGACAAAGCCATGGCCTCACCCCACGCCTGCACTTTGCCACGGCAGGCAGCCCAGATGTAGGAAAGGCTCTGTGGAGTCAGAAGTGCCGAGACAGGCAGATGGCACCAGAGGGTTTGGGGGCCAGGGCGCAACTGGGCTAGCCCCTCCTCCCGGGAGTCGGGGAGGCCCGGCCTTCCTAGTGCCCAGGCCACGGCTCCGGGGAGAAACCCGCCATGGAGGGCACGCGGGAGGCCCTCTGCCTGAGGTGGCAGGTGTCACGCCAGGGCCACTGCAAGCCTGGCTCGGCTTGCCTGCTTTCTCCAAAGGAGGCTGGCCGACCAGCCGAACCTGGCACCTGGGCCAGGCCCCTTCCAAGGGGACGAGTTGCAGAGGATAGAGCCCTGGGGGCGGCTGCCAAGTCTCCTGGGGCGTGTGCTGGGCCCCCGTCAGAGGAGGAAGCAGCCTGGTAAACGGTGTGCCAGGCCTGAGATCTGGAGGCCTCCCACAGCCGGGTCCCTGTCCTGCCCAGGCCCCCCGAGGGAGGACGATGGTCGGGCAGTGGCGAGCGGGGTGGGGCTGGCGCCGAGCCTGCCCTTGGATGCCCCGGGGAAGGGCGCCGGGGGATGGGCTGCCCCTGGCCAGGTCTGAGGGACCGACCCAGCTCGGGGCTGTCGGGGGCAGAGAGAGAACCCCCCTCCGCCCTTTCCCTTCAGGTTCTTAGGGCTGGCCAAATCCTTCCCAAGACAGCTTGTCTGGAGAAAATCAGACCCAGCTGAAGAACATGTGTCCATGGGGGAAACCCGGGAAACTGAGTCTCCCCACACAATAGCAGAGATTCTCATCTTGCATCCTCTCCTGAGCTAATGACAAAGGTGGATGTCCCGGGTGGGTGGGCCTGTGGAATGGGAGAGGGGAGGAAGTCTATTGTCATGCAGAGGGACATGGAAAGACTTGTCTGAAGCTTATCCCCTGCACTGGGGTCAGGTCGGGAAGGGACTGCACAGAGGTGAGCAGGAACCAACCGGCCTCTCTGTGGTGGGGCTGGCCCCGGGGCAGGCGTGGGGGTGATGGCTGGAAGTGGGATGGCGCGTGAGTTGGCACCAGCCAGCAGTGGAGGCAGAGACTCAGAGGTCAGGGATCTCTCTCTCTGTCTCTGTCTCTGTCTCTCTCCCTCAGGGAGCTGAGGAGAGTAAGGTGGCGCCCCCTGCCCACCTCGCCTACCTCTCCATGGGCCCTTCTTTCTCTGGCCGCTCCGGGAGCCCTGCGGGCTTGGGTTCAACCCCCCACACACCGCACAGGCCAAGGGCGCATGCGCGACCGCCGGGGCCTAGGGCTGGCCTCGGGGGGCGGGGTGTTCCTCAGTGAAGGCCCCGCCCTCCCTCCAGGCTCTGACCCAGCTGCAGCTCTTCCATCGCCGCCCTTCTGGACTCGGCTTCAGCTGTCTCCCTCCCCTCCCCCACTCCCACTCAGCTTGCAGGCCGCTTCCCTGCCTTGAAAGCATGGCTCTGGCCCTGAGGGCCACAGACCTACTGGGCTTCAAGCTCAAGGCTCTGCCTGGGCCTGCTGCTTCGGCCAGGGGCTCATTTT
The DNA here is from genome assembly GCF_020826845.1 of Diceros bicornis minor. Classification (NCBI taxonomy): domain Eukaryota; kingdom Metazoa; phylum Chordata; class Mammalia; order Perissodactyla; family Rhinocerotidae; genus Diceros; species Diceros bicornis. Next base: position 68,465 of record NW_026691478.1, read on the forward strand.
TTCCTGGAAAGACAAAGCCATGGCCTCACCCCACGCCTGCACTTTGCCACGGCAGGCAGCCCAGATGTAGGAAAGGCTCTGTGGAGTCAGAAGTGCCGAGACAGGCAGATGGCACCAGAGGGTTTGGGGGCCAGGGCGGAACTGGGCTAGCCCCTCCTCCCGGGAGTCGGGGAGGCCCGGCCTTCCTAGTGCCCAGGCCACGGCTCCGGGGAGAAACCCGCCATGGAGGGCACGCGGGAGGCCCTCTGCCTGAGGTGGCAGGTGTCACGCCAGGGCCACTGCAAGCCTGGCTCGGCTTGCCTGCTTTCTCCAAAGGAGGCTGGCCGACCAGCCGAACCTGGCACCTGGGCCAGGCCCCTTCCAAGGGGACGAGTTGCAGAGGATAGAGCCCTGGGGGCGGCTGCCAAGTCTCCTGGGGCGTGTGCTGGGCCCCCGTCAGAGGAGGAAGCAGCCTGGTAAACGGTGTGCCAGGCCTGAGATCTGGAGGCCTCCCACAGCCGGGTCCCTGTCCTGCCCAGGCCCCCCGAGGGAGGACGATGGTCGGGCAGTGGCGAGCGGGGTGGGGCTGGCGCCGAGCCTGCCCTTGGATGCCCCGGGGAAGGGCGCCGGGGGATGGGCTGCCCCTGGCCAGGTCTGAGGGACCGACCCAGCTCGGGGCTGTCGGGGGCAGAGAGAGAACCCCCCTCCGCCCTTTCCCTTCAGGTTCTTAGGGCTGGCCAAATCCTTCCCAAGACAGCTTGTCTGGAGAAAATCAGACCCAGCTGAAGAACATGTGTCCATGGGGGAAACCCGGGAAACTGAGTCTCCCCACACAATAGCAGAGATTCTCATCTTGCATCCTCTCCTGAGCTAATGACAAAGGTGGATGTCCCGGGTGGGTGGGCCTGTGGAATGGGAGAGGGGAGGAAGTCTATTGTCATGCCGAGGGACATGGAAAGACTTGTCTGAAGCTTATCCCCTGCACTGGGGTCAGGTCGGGAAGGGACGGCACAGAGGTGAGCAGGAACCAACCGGCCTCTCTGTGGTGGGGCTGGCCCCGGGGCAGGCGTGGGGGTGATGGCTGGAAGTGGGATGGCGCGTGAGTTGGCACCAGCCAGCGGTGGAGGCAGAGACTCAGAGGTCAGGGATCTCTCTCTCTGTCTCTGTCTCTCTCTCTCTCCCTCAGGGAGCTGAGGAGAGTAAGGTGGCGCCCCCTGCCCACCTCGCCTACCTCTCCATGGGCCCTTCTTTCTCTGGCCGCTCCGGGAGCCCTGCGGGCTTGGGTTCAACCCCCCACACACCGCACAGGCCAAGGGCGCATGCGCGACCGCCGGGGCCTAGGGCTGGCCTGGGGGGGGGGGTCCTCAGTGAAGGCCCCGCCCTCCCTCCAGGCTCTGACCCAGCTGCAGCTCTTCCATCGCCGCCCTTCTGGACTCGGCTTCAGCTGTCTCCCTCCCCTCCCCCACTCCCACTCAGCTTGCAGGCCGCTTCCCTGCCTTGAAAGCATGGCTCTGGCCCTGAGGGCCACAGACCTACTGGGCTTCAAGCTCAAGGCTCTGCCTGGGCCTGCTGCTTCGGCCAGGGGCTCATTTTTTCCTGGAAAGACAAAGCCATGGCCTCACCCCACGCCTGCACTTTGCCACGGCAGGCAGCCCAGATGTAGGAAAGGCTCTGTGGAGTCAGAAGTGCCGAGACAGGCAGATGGCACCAGAGGGTTTGGGGGCCAGGGCGCAAGTGGGCTAGCCCCTCCTCCCGGGAGTCGGGGAGGCCCGGCCTTCCTAGTGCCCAGGCCACGGCTCCGGGGAGAAACCCGCCATGGAGGGCACGCGGGAGGCCCTCTGCCTGAGGTGGCAGGTGTCACGCCAGGGCCACTGCAAGCCTGGCTCGGCTTGCCTGCTTTCTCCAAAGGAGGCTGGCCGACCAGCCGAACCTGGCACCTGGGCCAGGCCCCTTCCAAGGGGACGAGTTGCAGAGGATAGAGCCCTGGGGGCGGCTGCCAAGTCTCCTGGGGCGTGTGCTGGGCCCCCGTCAGAGGAGGAAGCAGCCTGGTAAACGGTGTGCCAGGCCTGAGATCTGGAGGCCTCCCACAGCCGGGTCCCTGTCCTGCCCAGGCCCCCCGAGGGAGGACGATGGTCGGGCAGTGGCGAGCGGGGTGGGGCTGGCGCCGAGCCTGCCCTTGGATGCCCCGGGGAAGGGCGCCGGGGGATGGGCTGCCCCTGGCCAGGTCTGAGGGACCGACCCAGCTCGGGGCTGTCGGGGGCAGAGAGAGAACCCCCCTCCGCCCTTTCCCTTCAGGTTCTTAGGGCTGGCCAAATCCTTCCCAAGACAGCTTGTCTGGAGAAAATCAGACCCAGCTGAAGAACATGTGTCCATGGGGGAAACCCGGGAAACTGAGTCTCCCCACACAATAGCAGAGATTCTCATCTTGCATCCTCTCCTGAGCTAATGACAAAGGTGGATGTCCCGGGTGGGTGGGCCTGTGGAATGGGAGAGGGGAGGAAGTCTATTGTCATGCAGAGGGACATGGAAAGACTTGTCTGAAGCTTATCCCCTGCACTGGGGTCAGGTCGGGAAGGGACGGCACAGAGGTGAGCAGGAACCAACCGGCCTCTCTGTGGTGGGGCTGGCCCCGGGGCAGGCGTGGGGGTGATGGCTGGAAGTGGGATGGCGCGTGAGTTGGCACCAGCCAGCGGTGGAGGCAGAGACTCAGAGGTCAGGGATCTCTCTCTCTGTCTCTGTCTCTCTCTCTCTCCCTCAGGGAGCTGAGGAGAGTAAGGTGGCGCCCCCTGCCCACCTCGCCTACCTCTCCATGGGCCCTTCTTTCTCTGGCCGCTCCGGGAGCCCTGCGGGCTTGGGTTCAAGCCCCCACACACCGCACAGGCCAAGGGCGCATGCGCGACCGCCGGGGCCTAGGGCTGGCCTCGGGGGGGGGGGGGGTCCTCAGTGAAGGCCCCGCCCTCCCTCCAGGCTCTGACCCAGCTGCAGCTCTTCCATCGCCGCCCTTCTGGACTCGGCTTCAGCTGTCTCCCTCCCCTCCCCCACTCCCACTCAGCTTGCAGGCCGCTTCCCTGCCTTGAAAGCATGGCTCTGGCCCTGAGGGCCACAGACCTACTGGGCTTCAAGCTCAAGGCTCTGCCTGGGCCTGCTGCTTCGGCCAGGGGCTCATTTTTTCCTGGAAAGACAAAGCCATGGCCTCACCCCACGCCTGCACTTTGCCACGGCAGGCAGCCCAGATGTAGGAAAGGCTCTGTGGAGTCAGAAGTGCCGAGACAGGCAGATGGCACCAGAGGGTTTGGGGGCCAGGGCGCAAGTGGGCTAGCCCCTCCTCCCGGGAGTCGGGGAGGCCCGGCCTTCCTAGTGCCCAGGCCACGGCTCCGGGGAGAAACCCGCCATGGAGGGCACGCGGGAGGCCCTCTGCCTGAGGTGGCAGGTGTCACGCCAGGGCCACTGCAAGCCTGGCTCGGCTTGCCTGCTTTCTCCAAAGGAGGCTGGCCGACCAGCCGAACCTGGCACCTGGGCCAGGCCCCTTCCAAGGGGACGAGTTGCAGAGGATAGAGCCCTGGGGGCGGCTGCCAAGTCTCCTGGGGCGTGTGCTGGGCCCCCGTCAGAGGAGGAAGCAGCCTGGTAAACGGTGTGCCAGGCCTGAGATCTGGAGGCCTCCCAAAGCCGGGTCCCTGTCCTGCCCAGGCCCCCCGAGGGAGGACGATGGTCGGGCAGTGGCGAGCGGGGTGGGGCTGGCGCCGAGCCTGCCCTTGGATGCCCCGGGGAAGGGCGCCGGGGGATGGGCTGCCCCTGGCCAGGTCTGAGGGACCGACCCAGCTTGGGGCTGTCGGGGGCAGAGAGAGAACCCCCCTCCGCCCTTTCCCTTCAGGTTCTTAGGGCTGGCCAAATCCTTCCCAAGACAGCTTGTCTGGAGAAAATCAGACCCAGCTGAAGAACATGTGTCCATGGGGGAATCCCGGGAAACTGAGTCTCCCCACACAATAGCAGAGATTCTCATCTTGCATCCTCTCCTGAGCTAATGACAAAGGTGGATGTCCCGGGTGGGTGGGCCTGTGGAATGGGAGAGGGGAGGAAGTCTATTGTCATGCAGAGGGACATGGAAAGACTTGTCTGAAGCTTATCCCCTGCACTGGGGTCAGGTCGGGAAGGGACGGCACAGAGGTGAGCAGGAACCAACCGGCCTCTCTGTGGTGGGGCTGGCCCCGGGGCAGGCGTGGGGGTGATGGCTGGAAGTGGGATGGCGCGTGAGTTGGCACCAGCCAGCGGTGGAGGCAGAGACTCAGAGGTCAGGGATCTCTCTCTCTGTCTCTGTCTCTGTCTCTCTCCCTCAGGGAGCTGAGGAGAGTAAGGTGGCGCCCCCTGCCCACCTCGCCTACCTCTCCATGGGCCCTTCTTTCTCTGGCCGCTCCGGGAGCCCTGCGGGCTTGGGTTCAAGCCCCCACACACCGCACAGGCCAAGGGCGCATGCGCGACCGCCGGGGCCTAGGGCTGGCCTCGGGGGGGGGGGGGGGTCCTCAGTGAAGGCCCCGCCCTCCCTCCAGGCTCTGACCCAGCTGCAGCTCTTCCATCGCCGCCCTTCTGGACTCGGCTTCAGCTGTCTCCCTCCCCTCCCCCACTCCCACTCAGCTTGCAGGCCGCTTCCCTGCCTTGAAAGCATGGCTCTGGCCCTGAGGGCCACAGACCTACTGGGCTTCAAGCTCAAGGCTCTGCCTGGGCCTGCTGCTTCGGCCAGGGGCTCATTTTTTCCTGGAAAGACAAAGCCATGGCCTCACCCCACGCCTGCACTTTGCCACGGCAGGCAGCCCAGATGTAGGAAAGGCTCTGTGGAGTCAGAAGTGCCGAGACAGGCAGATGGCACCAGAGGGTTTGGGGGCCAGGGCGCAACTGGGCTAGCCCCTCCTCCCGGGAGTCGGGGAGGCCCGGCCTTCCTAGTGCCCAGGCCACGGCTCCGGGGAGAAACCCGCCATGGAGGGCACGCGGGAGGCCCTCTGCCTGAGGTGGCAGGTGTCACGCCAGGGCCACTGCAAGCCTGGCTCGGCTTGCCTGCTTTCTCCAAAGGAGGCTGGCCGACCAGCCGAACCTGGCACCTGGGCCAGGCCCCTTCCAAGGGGACGAGTTGCAGAGGATAGAGCCCTGGGGGCGGCTGCCAAGTCTCCTGGGGCGTGTGCTGGGCCCCCGTCAGAGGAGGAAGCAGCCTGGTAAACGGTGTGCCAGGCCTGAGATCTGGAGGCCTCCCACAGCCGGGTCCCTGTCCTGCCCAGGCCCCCCGAGGGAGGACGATGGTCGGGCAGTGGCGAGCGGGGTGGGGCTGGCGCCGAGCCTGCCCTTGGATGCCCCGGGGAAGGGCGCCGGGGGATGGGCTGCCCCTGGCCAGGTCTGAGGGACCGACCCAGCTCGGGGCTGTCGGGGGCAGAGAGAGAACCCCCCTCCGCCCTTTCCCTTCAGGTTCTTAGGGCTGGCCAAATCCTTCCCAAGACAGCTTGTCTGGAGAAAATCAGACCCAGCTGAAGAACATGTGTCCATGGGGGAAACCCGGGAAACTGAGTCTCCCCACACAATAGCAGAGATTCTCATCTTGCATCCTCTCCTGAGCTAATGACAAAGGTGGATGTCCCGGGTGGGTGGGCCTGTGGAATGGGAGAGGGGAGGAAGTCTATTGTCATGCAGAGGGACATGGAAAGACTTGTCTGAAGCTTATCCCCTGCACTGGGGTCAGGTCGGGAAGGGACGGCACAGAGGTGAGCAGGAACCAACCGGCCTCTCTGTGGTGGGGCTGGCCCCGGGGCAGGCGTGGGGGTGATGGCTGGAAGTGGGATGGCGCGTGAGTTGGCACCAGCCAGCGGTGGAGGCAGAGACTCAGAGGTCAGGGATCTCTCTCTCTGTCTCTGTCTCTGTCTCTCTCCCTCAGGGACCTGAGGAGAGTAAGGTGGCGCCCCCTGCCCACCTCGCCTACCTCTCCATGGGCCCTTCTTTCTCTGGCCGCTCCGGGAGCCCTGCGGGCTTGGGTTCAACCCCCCACACACCGCACAGGCCAAGGGCGCATGCGCGACCGCCGGGGCCTAGGGCTGGCCTCGGGGGGGGGGGGGGGGTCCTCAGTGAAGGCCCCGCCCTCCCTCCAGGCTCTGACCCAGCTGCAGCTCTTCCATCGCCGCCCTTCTGGACTCGGCTTCAGCTGTCTCCCTCCCCTCCCCCACTCCCACTCAGCTTGCAGGCCGCTTCCCTGCCTTGAAAGCATGGCTCTGGCCCTGAGGGCCACAGACCTACTGGGCTTCAAGCTCAAGGCTCTGCCTGGGCCTGCTGCTTCGGCCAGGGGCTCATTTTTTCCTGGAAAGACAAAGCCATGGCCTCACCCCATGCCTGCACTTTGCCACGGCAGGCAGCCCAGATGTAGGAAATGCTCTGTGGAGTCAGAAGTGCCGAGACAGGCAGATGGCACCAGAGGGTTTGGGGGCCAGGGCGCAAGTGGGCTAGCCCCTCCTCCCGGGAGTCGGGGAGGCCCGGCCTTCCTAGTGCCCAGGCCACGGCTCCGGGGAGAAACCCGCCATGGAGGGCACGCGGGAGGCCCTGTGCCTGAGGTGGCAGGTGTCACACCAGGGCCACTGCAAGCCTGGCTCTGCTTGCCTGCTTTCTCCAAAGGAGGCTGGCCGACCAGCCGAACCTGGCACCTGGGCCAGGCCCCTTCCAAGGGGACGAGTTGCAGAGGATAGAGCCCTGGGGGCGGCTGCCAAGTCTCCTGGGGCGTGTGCTGGGCCCCCGTCAGAGGAGGAAGCAGCCTGGTAAACGGTGTGCCAGGCCTGAGATCTGGAGGCCTCCCACACCCGGGTCCCTGTCCTGCCCAGGCCCCCCGAGGGAGGACGATGGTCGGGCAGTGGCGAGCGGGGTGGGGCTGGCGCCGAGCCTGCCCTTGGATGCCCCGGGGAAGGGCGCCGGGGGATGGGCTGCCCCTGGCCAGGTCTGAGGGACCGACCCAGCTCGGGGCTGTCGGGGGCAGAGAGAGAACCCCCCTCCGCCCTTTCCCTTCAGGTTCTTAGGGCTGGCCAAATCCTTCCCAAGACAGCTTGTCTGGAGAAAATCAGACCCAGCTGAAGAACATGTGTCCATGGGGGAAACCCGGGAAACTGAGTCTCCCCACACAATAGCAGAGATTCTCATCTTGCATCCTCTCCTGAGCTAATGACAAAGGTGGATGTCCCGGGTGGGTGGGCCTGTGGAATGGGAGAGGGGAGGAAGTCTATTGTCATGCAGAGGGACATGGAAAGACTTGTCTGAAGCTTATCCCCTGCACTGGGGTCAGGTCGGGAAGGGACGGCACAGAGGTGAGCAGGAACCAACCGGCCTCTCTGTGGTGGGGCTGGCCCCGGGGCAGGCGTGGGGGTGATGGCTGGAAGTGGGATGGCGCGTGAGTTGGCACCAGCCAGCGGTGGAGGCAGAGACTCAGAGGTCAGGGATCTCTCTCTCTGTCTCTGTCTCTGTCTCTCTCCCTCAGGGAGCTGAGGAGAGTAAGGTGGCGCCCCCTGCCCACCTCGCCTACCTCTCCATGGGCCCTTCTTTCTCTGGCCGCTCCGGGAGCCCTGCGGGCTTGGGTTCAACCCCCCACACACCGCACAGGCCAAGGGCGCATGCGCGACCGCCGGGGCCTAGGGCTGGCCTCGGGGGGGGGGGGGGTCCTCAGTGAAGGCCCCGCCCTCCCTCCAGGCTCTGACCCAGCTGCAGCTCTTCCATCGCCGCCCTTCTGGACTCGGCTTCAGCTGTCTCCCTCCCCTCCCCCACTCCCACTCAGCTTGCAGGCCGCTTCCCTGCCTTGAAAGCATGGCTCTGGCCCTGAGGGCCACAGACCTACTGGGCTTCAAGCTCAAGGCTCTGCCTGGGCCTGCTGCTTCGGCCAGGGGCTCATTTTTTCCTGGAAAGACAAAGCCATGGCCTCACCCCACGCCTGCACTTTGCCACGGCAGGCAGCCCAGATGTAGGAAAGGCTCTGTGGAGTCAGAAGTGCCGAGACAGGCAGATGGCACCAGAGGGTTTGGGGGCCAGGGCGCAAGTGGGCTAGCCCCTCCTCCCGGGAGTCGGGGAGGCCCGGCCTTCCTAGTGCCCAGGCCACGGCTCCGGGGAGAAACCCGCCATGGAGGGCACGCGGGAGGCGCTCTGCCTGAGGTGGCAGGTGTCACGCCAGGGCCACTGCAAGCCTGGCTCGGCTTGCCTGCTTTCTCCAAAGGAGGCTGGCCGACCAGCCGAACCTGGCACCTGGGCCAGGCCCCTTCCAAGGGGACGAGTTGCAGAGGATAGAGCCCTGGGGGCGGCTGCCAAGTCTCCTGGGGCGTGTGCTGGGCCCCCGTCAGAGGAGGAAGCAGCCTGGTAAACGGTGTGCCAGGCCTGAGATCCGGAGGCCTCCCACAGCCGGGTCCCTGTCCTGCCCAGGCCCCCCGAGGGAGGACGATGGTCGGGCAGTGGCGAGCGGGGTGGGGCTGGCGCCGAGCCTGCCCTTGGATGCCCCGGGGAAGGGCGCCGGGGGATGGGCTGCCCCTGGCCAGGTCTGAGGGACCGACCCAGCTCGGGGCTGTCGGGGGCAGAGAGAGAACCCCCCTCCGCCCTTTCCCTTCAGGTTCTTAGGGCTGGCCAAATCCTTCCCAAGACAGCTTGTCTGGAGAAAATCAGACCCAGCTGAAGAACATGTGTCCATGGGGGAAACCCGGGAAACTGAGTCTCCCCACACAATAGCAGAGATTCTCATCTTGCATCCTCTCCTGAGCTAATGACAAAGGTGGATGTCCCGGGTGGGTGGGCCTGTGGAATGGGAGAGGGGAGGAAGTCTATTGTCATGCAGAGGGACATGGAAAGACTTGTCTGAAGCTTATCCCCTGCACTGGGGTCAGGTCGGGAAGGGACAGCACAGAGGTGAGCAGGAACCAACCGGCCTCTCTGTGGTGGGGCTGGCCCCGGGGCAGGCGTGGGGGTGATGGCTGGAAGTGGGATGGCGCGTGAGTTGGCACCAGCCAGCGGTGGAGGCAGAGACTCAGAGGTCAGGGATCTCTCTCTCTGTCTCTGTCTCTGTCTCTCTCCCTCAGGGAGCTGAGGAGAGTAAGGTGGCGCCCCCTGCCCACCTCGCCTACCTCTCCATGGGCCCTTCTTTCTCTGGCCGCTCCGGGAGCCCTGCGGGCTTGGGTTCAAGCCCCCACACACCGCACAGGCCAAGGGCGCATGCGCGACCGCCGGGGCCTAGGGCTGGCCTCGGGGGGGGGGGGGGGTCCTCAGTGAAGGCCCCGCCCTCCCTCCAGGCTCTGACCCAGCTGCAGCTCTTCCATCGCCGCCCTTCTGGACTCGGCTTCAGCTGTCTCCCTCCCCTCCCCCACTCCCACTCAGCTTGCAGGCCGCTTCCCTGCCTTGAAAGCATGGCTCTGGCCCTGAGGGCCACAGACCTACTGGGCTTCAAGCTCAAGGCTCTGCCTGGGCCTGCTGCTTCGGCCAGGGGCTCATTTTTTCCTGGAAAGACAAAGCCATGGCCTCACCCCACGCCTGCACTTTGCCACGGCAGGCAGCCCAGATGTAGGAAAGGCTCTGTGGAGTCAGAAGTGCCGAGACAGGCAGATGGCACCAGAGGGTTTGGGGGCCAGGGCGCAACTGGGCTAGCCCCTCCTCCCGGGAGTCGGGGAGGCCCGGCCTTCCTAGTGCCCAGGCCACGGCTCCGGGGAGAAACCCGCCATGGAGGGCACGCGGGAGGCCCTCTGCCTGAGGTGGCAGGTGTCACGCCAGGGCCACTGCAAGCCTGGCTCGGCTTGCCTGCTTTCTCCAAAGGAGGCTGGCCGACCAGCCGAACCTGGCACCTGGGCCAGGCCCCTTCCAAGGGGACGAGTTGCAGAGGATAGAGCCCTGGGGGCGGCTGCCAAGTCTCCTGGGGCGTGTGCTGGGCCCCCGTCAGAGGAGGAAGCAGCCTGGTAAACGGTGTGCCAGGCCTGAGATCCGGAGGCCTCCCACAGCCGGGTCCCTGTCCTGCCCAGGCCCCCCGAGGGAGGACGATGGTCGGGCAGTGGCGAGCGGGGTGGGGCTGGCGCCGAGCCTGCCCTTGGATGCCCCGGGGAAGGGCGCCGGGGGATGGGCTGCCCCTGGCCAGGTCTGAGGGACCGACCCAGCTCGGGGCTGTCGGGGGCAGAGAGAGAACCCCCCTCCGCCCTTTCCCTTCAGGTTCTTAGGGCTGGCCAAATCCTTCCCAAGACAGCTTGTCTGGAGAAAATCAGACCCAGCTGAAGAACATGTGTCCATGGGGGAAACCCGGGAAACTGAGTCTCCCCACACAATAGCAGAGATTCTCATCTTGCATCCTCTCCTGAGCTAATGACAAAGGTGGATGTCCCGGGTGGGTGGGCCTGTGGAATGGGAGAGGGGAGGAAGTCTATTGTCATGCAGAGGGACATGGAAAGACTTGTCTGAAGCTTATCCCCTGCACTGGGGTCAGGTCGGGAAGGGACGGCACAGAGGTGAGCAGGAACCAACCGGCCTCTCTGTGGTGGGGCTGGCCCCGGGGCAGGCGTGGGGGTGATGGCTGGAAGTGGGATGGCGCGTGAGTTGGCACCAGCCAGCGGTGGAGGCAGAGACTCAGAGGTCAGGGATCTCTCTCTCTGTCTCTGTCTCTGTCTCTCTCCCTCAGGGAGCTGAGGAGAGTAAGGTGGCGCCCCCTGCCCACCTCGCCTACCTCTCCATGGGCCCTTCTTTCTCTGGCCGCTCCGGGAGCCCTGCGGGCTTGGGTTCAAGCCCCCACACACCGCACAGGCCAAGGGCGCATGCGCGACCGCCGGGGCCTAGGTCTGGCCTCGGGGGGGGGGGGGGGGGGTCCTCAGTGAAGGCCCCGCCCTCCCTCCAGGCTCTGACCCAGCTGCAGCTCTTCCATCGCCGCCCTTCTGGACTCGGCTTCAGCTGTCTCCCTCCCCTCCCCCACTCCCACTCAGCTTGCAGGCCGCTTCCCTGCCTTGAAAGCATGGCTCTGGCCCTGAGGGCCACAGACCTACTGGGCTTCAAGCTCAAGGCTCTGCCTGGGCCTGCTGCTTCGGCCAGGGGCTCATTTTTTCCTGGAAAGACAAAGCCATGGCCTCACCCCACGCCTGCACTTTGCCACGGCAGGCAGCCCAGATGTAGGAAAGGCTCTGTGGAGTCAGAAGTGCCGAGACAGGCAGATGGCACCAGAGGGTTTGGGGGCCAGGGCGCAAGTGGGCTAGCCCCTCCTCCCGGGAGTCGGGGAGGCCCGGCCTTCCTAGTGCCCAGGCCACGGCTCCGGGGAGAAACCCGCCATGGAGGGCACGCGGGAGGCCCTCTGCCTGAGGTGGCAGGTGTCACGCCAGGGCCACTGCAAGCCTGGCTCGGCTTGCCTGCTTTCTCCAAAGGAGGCTGGCCGACCAGCCGAACCTGGCACCTGGGCCAGGCCCCTTCCAAGGGGACGAGTTGCAGAGGATAGAGCCCTGGGGGCGGCTGCCAAGTCTCCTGGGGCGTGTGCTGGGCCCCCGTCAGAGGAGGAAGCAGCCTGGTAAACGGTGTGCCAGGCCTGAGATCTGGAGGCCTCCCACAGCCGGGTCCCTGTCCTGCCCAGGCCCCCCGAGGGAGGACGATGGTCGGGCAGTGGCGAGCGGGGTGGGGCTGGCGCCGAGCCTGCCCTTGGATGCCCCGGGGAAGGGCGCCGGGGGATGGGCTGCCCCTGGCCAGGTCTGAGGGACCGACCCAGCTCGGGGCTGTCGGGGGCAGAGAGAGAACCCCCCTCCGCCCTTTCCCTTCAGGTTCTTAGGGCTGGCCAAATCCTTCCCAAGACAGCTTGTCTGGAGAAAATCAGACCCAGCTGAAGAACATGTGTCCATGGGGGAAACCCGGGAAACTGAGTCTCCCCACACAATAGCAGAGATTCTCATCTTGCATCCTCTCCTGAGCTAATGACAAAGGTGGATGTCCCGGGTGGGTGGGCCTGTGGAATGGGAGAGGGGAGGAAGTCTATTGTCATGCAGAGGGACATGGAAAGACTTGTCTGAAGCTTATCCCCTGCACTGGGGTCAGATCGGGAAGGGATGGCACAGAGGTGAGCAGGAACCAACCGGCCTCTCTGTGGTGGGGCTGGCCCCGGGGCAGGCGTGGGGGTGATGGCTGGAAGTGGGATGGCGCGTGAGTTGGCACCAGCCAGCGGTGGAGGCAGAGACTCAGAGGTCAGGGATCTCTCTCTCTGTCTCTGTCTCTGTCTCTCTCCCTCAGGGAGCTGAGGAGAGTAAGGTGGCGCCCCCTGCCCACCTCGCCTACCTCTCCATGGGCCCTTCTTTCTCTGGCCGCTCCGGGAGCCCTGCGGGCTTGGGTTCAACCCCCCACACACCGCACAGGCCAAGGGCGCATGCGCGACCGCCGGGGCCTAGGGCTGGCCTCGGGGGGGGGGGGGGGGGGTCCTCAGTGAAGGCCCCGCCCTCCCTCCAGGCTCTGACCCAGCTGCAGCTCTTCCATCGCCGCCCTTCTGGACTCGGCTTCAGCTGTCTCCCTCCCCTCCCCCACTCCCACTCAGCTTGCAGGCCGCTTCCCTGCCTTGAAAGCATGGCTCTGGCCCTGAGGGCCACAGACCTACTGGGCTTCAAGCTCAAGGCTCTGCCTGGGCCTGGTGCTTCGGCCAGGGGCTCATTTTTTCCTGGAAAGACAAAGCCATGGCCTCACCCCACGCCTGCACTTTGCCACGGCAGGCAGCCCAGATGTAGGAAAGGCTCTGTGGAGTCAGAAGTGCCGAGACAGGCAGATGGCACCAGAGGGTTTGGGGGCCAGGGCGCAAGTGGGCTAGCCCCTCCTCCCGGGAGTCGGGGAGGCCCGGCCTTCCTAGTGCCCAGGCCACGGCTCCGGGGAGAAACCCGCCATGGAGGGCACGCGGGAGGCGCTCTGCCTGAGGTGGCAGGTGTCACGCCAGGGCCACTGCAAGCCTGGCTCGGCTTGCCTGCTTTCTCCAAAGGAGGCTGGCCGACCAGCCGAACCTGGCACCTGGGCCAGGCCCCTTCCAAGGGGACGAGTTGCAGAGGATAGAGCCCTGGGGGCGGCTGCCAAGTCTCCTGGGGCGTGTGCTGGGCCCCCGTCAGAGGAGGAAGCAGCCTGGTAAACGGTGTGCCAGGCCTGAGATCCGGAGGCCTCCCACAGCCGGGTCCCTGTCCTGCCCAGGCCCCCCGAGGGAGGACGATGGTCGGGCAGTGGCGAGCGGGGTGGGGCTGGCGCCGAGCCTGCCCTTGGATGCCCCGGGGCAGGGCGCCGGGGGATGGGCTGCCCCTGGCCAGGTCTGAGGGACCGACCCAGCTCGGGGCTGTCGGGGGCAGAGAGAGAACCCCCCTCCGCCCTTTCCCTTCAGGTTCTTAGGGCTGGCCAAATCCTTCCCAAGACAGCTTGTCTGGAGAAAATCAGACCCAGCTGAAGAACATGTGTCCATGGGGGAAACCCGGGAAACTGAGTCTCCCCACACAATAGCAGAGATTCTCATCTTGCATCCTCTCCTGAGCTAATGACAAAGGTGGATGTCCCGGGTGGGTGGGCCTGTGGAATGGGAGAGGGGAGGAAGTCTATTGTCATGCAGAGGGACATGGAAAGACTTGTCTGAAGCTTATCCCCTGCACTGGGGTCAGGTCGGGAAGGGACGGCACAGAGGTGAGCAGGAACCAACCGGCCTCTCTGTGGTGGGGCTGGCCCCGGGGCAGGCGTGGGGGTGATGGCTGGAAGTGGGATGGCGCGTGAGTTGGCACCAGCCAGCGGTGGAGGCAGAGACTCAGAGGTCAGGGATCTCTCTCTCTGTCTCTGTCTCTGTCTCTCTCCCTCAGGGAGCTGAGGAGAGTAAGGTGGCGCCCCCTGCCCACCTCGCCTACCTCTCCATGGGCCCTTCTTTCTCTGGCCGCTCCGGGAGCCCTGCGGGCTTGGGTTCAAGCCCCCACACACCGCACAGGCCAAGGGCGCATGCGCGACCGCCGGGGCCTAGGGCTGGTCTCGGGGGGGGGGGCGGGGTGTTCCTCAGTGAAGGCCCCGCCCTCCCTCCAGGCTCTGACCCAGCTGCAGCTCTTCCATCGCCGCCCTTCTGGACTCGGCTTCAGCTGTCTCCCTCCCCTCCCCCACTCCCACTCAGCTTGCAGGCCGCTTCCCTGCCTTGAAAGCATGGCTCTGGCCCTGAGGGCCACAGACCTACTGGGCTTCAAGCTCAAGGCTCTGCCTGGGCCTGCTGCTTCGGCCAGGGGCTCATTTTTTCCTGGAAAGACAAAGCCATGGCCTCACCCCACGCCTGCACTTTGCCACGGCAGGCAGCCCAGATGTAGGAAAGGCTCTGTGGAGTCAGAAGTGCCGAGACAGGCAGATGGCACCAGAGGGTTTGGGGGCCAGGGCGCAAGTGGGCTAGCCCCTCCTCCCGGGAGTCGGGGAGGCCCGGCCTTCCTAGTGCCCAGGCCACGGCTCCGGGGAGAAACCCGCCATGGAGGGCACGCGGGAGGCCCTCTGCCTGAGGTGGCAGGTGTCACGCCAGGGCCACTGCAAGCCTGGCTCGGCTTGCCTGCTTTCTCCAAAGGAGGCTGGCCGACCAGCCGAACCTGGCACCTGGGCCAGGCCCCTTCCAAGGGGACGAGTTGCAGAGGATAGAGCCCTGGGGGCGGCTGCCAAGTCTCCTGGGGCGTGTGCTGGGCCCCCGTCAGAGGAGGAAGCAGCCTGGTAAACGGTGTGCCAGGCCTGAGATCTGGAGGCCTCCCACAGCCGGGTCCCTGTCCTGCCCAGGCCCCCCGAGGGAGGACGATGGTCGGGCAGTGGCGAGCGGGGTGGGGCTGGCGCCGAGCCTGCCCTTGGATGCCCCGGGGAAGGGCGCCGGGGGATGGGCTGCCCCTGGCCAGGTCTGAGGGACCGACCCAGCTCGGGGCTGTCGGGGGCAGAGAGAGAACCCCCCTCCGCCCTTTCCCTTCAGGTTCTTAGGGCTGGCCAAATCCTTCCCAAGACAGCTTGTCTGGAGAAAATCAGACCCAGCTGAAGAACATGTGTCCATGGGGGAAACCCGGGAAACTGAGTCTCCCCACACAATAGCAGAGATTCTCATCTTGCATCCTCTCCTGAGCTAATGACAAAGGTGGATGTCCCGGGTGGGTGGGCCTGTGGAATGGGAGAGGGGAGGAAGTCTATTGTCATGCAGAGGGACATGGAAAGACTTGTCTGAAGCTTATCCCCTGCACTGGGGTCAGGTCGGGAAGGGACGGCACAGAGGTGAGCAGGAACCAACCGGCCTCTCTGTGGTGGGGCTGGCCCCGGGGCAGGCGTGGGGGTGATGGCTGGAAGTGGGATGGCGCGTGAGTTGGCACCAGCCAGCGGTGGAGGCAGAGACTCAGAGGTCAGGGATCTCTCTCTCTGTCTCTGTCTCTGTCTCTCTCCCTCAGGGAGCTGAGGAGAGTAAGGTGGCGCCCCCTGCCCACCTCGCCTACCTCTCCATGGGCCCTTCTTTCTCTGGCCGCTCCGGGAGCCCTGCGGGCTTGGGTTCAAGCCCCCACACACCGCACAGGCCAAGGGCGCATGCGCGACCGCCGGGGCCTAGGGCTGGCCTGGGGGGGGGTCCTCAGTGAAGGCCCCGCCCTCCCTCCAGGCTCTGACCCAGCTGCAGCTCTTCCATCGCCGCCCTTCTGGACTCGGCTTCAGCTGTCTCCCTCCCCTCCCCCACTCCCACTCAGCTTGCAGGCCGCTTCCCTGCCTTGAAAGCATGGCTCTGGCCCTGAGGGCCACAGACCTACTGGGCTTCAAGCTCAAGGCTCTGCCTGGGCCTGCTGCTTCGGCCAGGGGCTCATTTTTTCCTGGAAAGACAAAGCCATGGCCTCACCCCACGCCTGCACTTTGCCACGGCAGGCAGCCCAGATGTAGGAAAGGCTCTGTGGAGTCAGAAGTGCCGAGACAGGCAGATGGCACCAGAGGGTTTGGGGGCCAGGGCGCAAGTGGGCTAGCCCCTCCTCCCGGGAGTCGGGGAGGCCCGGCCTTCCTAGTGCCCAGGCCACGGCTCCGGGGAGAAACCCGCCATGGAGGGCACGCGGGAGGCCCTCTGCCTGAGGTGGCAGGTGTCACGCCAGGGCCACTGCAAGCCTGGCTCGGCTTGCCTGCTTTCTCCAAAGGAGGCTGGCCGACCAGCCGAACCTGGCACCTGGGCCAGGCCCCTTCCAAGGGGACGAGTTGCAGAGGATAGAGCCCTGGGGGCGGCTGCCAAGTCTCCTGGGGCGTGTGCTGGGCCCCCGTCAGAGGAGGAAGCAGCCTGGTAAACGGTGTGCCAGGCCTGAGATCTGGAGGCCTCCCACAGCCGGGTCCCTGTCCTGCCCAGGCCCCCCGAGGGAGGACGATGGTCGGGCAGTGGCGAGCGGGGTGGGGCTGGCGCCGAGCCTGCCCTTGGATGCCCCGGGGAAGGGCGCCGGGGGATGGGCTGCCCCTGGCCAGGTCTGAGGGACCGACCCAGCTCGGGGCTGTCGGGGGCAGAGAGAGAACCCCCCTCCGCCCTTTCCCTTCAGGTTCTTAGGGCTGGCCAAATCCTTCCCAAGACAGCTTGTCTGGAGAAAATCAGACCCAGCTGAAGAACATGTGTCCATGGGGGAAACCCGGGAAACTGAGTCTCCCCACACAATAGCAGAGATTCTCATCTTGCATCCTCTCCTGAGCTAATGACAAAGGTGGATGTCCCGGGTGGGTGGGCCTGTGGAATGGGAGAGGGGAGGAAGTCTATTGTCATGCAGAGGGACATGGAAAGACTTGTCTGAAGCTTATCCCCTGCACTGGGGTCAGGTCGGGAAGGGACGGCACAGAGGTGAGCAGGAACCAACCGGCCTCTCTGTGGTGGGGCTGGCCCCGGGGCAGGCGTGGGGGTGATGGCTGGAAGTGGGATGGCGCGTGAGTTGGCACCAGCCAGCGGTGGAGGCAGAGACTCAGAGGTCAGGGATCTCTCTCTCTGTCTCTGTCTCTGTCTCTCTCCCTCAGGGAGCTGAGGAGAGTAAGGTGGCGCCCCCTGCCCACCTCGCCTACCTCTCCATGGGCCCTTCTTTCTCTGGCCGCTCCGGGAGCCCTGCGGGCTTGGGTTCAAGCCCCCCACACACCGCACAGGCCAAGGGCGCATGCGCGACCGCCGGGGCCTAGGGCTGGTCTCGGGGGGGGGGGGGGGGCGGGGTGTTCCTCAGTGAAGGCCCCGCCCTCCCTCCAGGCTCTGACCCAGCTGCAGCTCTTCCATCGCCGCCCTTCTGGACTCGGCTTCAGCTGTCTCCCTCCCCTCCCCCACTCCCACTCAGCTTGCAGGCCGCTTCCCTGCCTTGAAAGCATGGCTCTGGCCCTGAGGGCCACAGACCTACTGGGCTTCAAGCTCAAGGCTCTGCCTGGGCCTGCTGCTTCGGCCAGGGGCTCATTTTTTCCTGGAAAGACAAAGCCATGGCCTCACCCCACGCCTGCACTTTGCCACGGCAGGCAGCCCAGATGTAGGAAAGGCTCTGTGGAGGTCAGAAGTGCCGAGACAGGCAGATGGCACCAGAGGGTTTGGGGGCCAGGGCGCAAGTGGGCTAGCCCCTCCTCCCGGGAGTCGGGGAGGCCCGGCCTTCCTAGTGCCCAGGCCACGGCTCCGGGGAGAAACCCGCCATGGAGGGCACGCGGGAGGCCCCTCTGCCTGAGGTGGCAGGTGTCACGCCAGGGCCACTGCAAGCCTGGCTCGGCTTGCCTGCTTTCTCCAAAGGAGGCTGGCCGACCAGCCGAACCTGGCACCTGGGCCAGGCCCCTTCCAAGGGGACGAGTTGCAGAGGATAGAGCCCTGGGGGCGGCTGCCAAGTCTCCTGGGGCGTGTGCTGGGCCCCCGTCAGAGGAGGAAGCAGCCTGGTAAACGGTGTGCCAGGCCTGAGATCTGGAGGCCTCCCACAGCCGGGTCCCTGTCCTGCCCAGGCCCCCCGAGGGAGGACGATGGTCGGGCAGTGGCGAGCGGGGTGGGGCTGGCGCCGAGCCTGCCCTTGGATGCCCCGGGGAAGGGCGCCGGGGGATGGGCTGCCCCTGGCCAGGTCTGAGGGACCGACCCAGCTCGGGGCTGTCGGGGGCAGAGAGAGAACCCCCCTCCGCCCTTTCCCTTCAGGTTCTTAGGGCTGGCCAAATCCTTCCCAAGACAGCTTGTCTGGAGAAAATCAGACCCAGCTGAAGAACATGTGTCCATGGGGGAAACCCGGGAAACTGAGTCTCCCCACACAATAGCAGAGATTCTCATCTTGCATCCTCTCCTGAGCTAATGACAAAGGTGGATGTCCCGGGTGGTGGGCCTGTGGAATGGGAGAGGGGAGGAAGTCTATTGTCATGCAGAGGGACATGGAAAGACTTGTCTGAAGCTTATCCCCTGCACTGGGGTCAGGTCGGGAAGGGACGGCACAGAGGTGAGCAGGAACCAACCGGCCTCTCTGTGGTGGGGGCTGGCCCCGGGGCAGGCGTGGGGGTGATGGCTGGAAGTGGGATGGCGCGTGAGTTGGCACCAGCCAGCGGTGGAGGCAGAGACTCAGAGGTCAGGGATCTCTCTCTCTGTCTCTGTCTCTGTCTCTCTCCCTCAGGGAGCTGAGGAGAGTAAGGTGGCGCCCCCTGCCCACCTCGCCTACCTCTCCATGGGCCCTTCTTTCTCTGGCCGCTCCGGGAGCCCTGCGGGCTTGGGTTCAAGCCCCCACACACCGCACAGGCCAAGGGCGCATGCGCGACCGCCGGGGCCTAGGGCTGGTCTCGGGGGGGGGGGGGGGGCGGGGTGTTCCTCAGTGAAGGCCCCGCCCTCCCTCCAGGCTCTGACCCAGCTGCAGCTCTTCCATCGCCGCCCTTCTGGACTCGGCTTCAGCTGTCTCCCTCCCCTCCCCCACTCCCACTCAGCTTGCAGGCCGCTTCCCTGCCTTGAAAGCATTGCTCTGGCCCTGAGGGCCACAGACCTACTGGGCTTCAAGCTCAAGGCTCTGCCTGGGCCTGCTGCTTCGGCCAGGGGCTCATTTTTTCCTGGAAAGACAAAGCCATGGCCTCACCCCACGCCTGCACTTTGCCACGGCAGGCAGCCCAGATGTAGGAAAGGCTCTGTGGAGTCAGAAGTGCCGAGACAGGCAGATGGCACCAGAGGGTTTGGGGGCCAGGGCGCAAGTGGGCTAGCCCTCCTCCCGGGAGTCGGGGAGGCCCGGCCTTCCTAGTGCCCAGGCCACGGCTCCGGGGAGAAACCCGCCATGGAGGGCACGCGGGAGGCCCTCTGCCTGAGGTGGCAGGTGTCACGCCAGGGCCACTGCAAGCCTGGCTCGGCTTGCCTGCTTTCTCCAAAGGAGGCTGGCCGACCAGCCGAACCTGGCACCTGGGCCAGGCCCCTTCCAAGGGGACGAGTTGCAGAGGATAGAGCCCTGGGGGCGGCTGCCAAGTCTCCTGGGGCGTGTGCTGGGCCCCCGTCAGAGGAGGAAGCAGCCTGGTAAACGGTGTGCCAGGCCTGAGATCTGGAGGCCTCCCACAGCCGGGTCCCTGTCCTGCCCAGGCCCCCCGAGGGAGGACGATGGTCGGGCAGTGGCGGAGCGGGGGTGGGGCTGGCGCCGAGCCTGCCCTTGGATGCCCCGGGGAAGGGCGCCGGGGGATGGGCTGCCCCTGGCCAGGTCTGAGGGACCGACCCCAGCTCGGGGCTGTCGGGGGCAGAGAGAGAACCCCCCTCCGCCCTTTCCCTTCAGGTTCTTAGGGCTGGCCAAATCCTTCCCAAGACAGCTTGTCTGGAGAAAATCAGACCCAGCTGAAGAACATGTGTCCATGGGGGAAACCCGGGAAACTGAGTCTCCCCACACAATAGCAGAGATTCTCATCTTGCATCCTCTCCTGAGCTAATGACAAAGGTGGATGTCCCGGGTGGGTGGGCCTGTGGAATGGGAGAGGGGAGGAAGTCTATTGTCATGCAGAGGGACATGGAAAGACTTGTCTGAAGCTTATCCCCTGCACTGGGGTCAGGTCGGGAAGGGACGGCACAGAGGTGAGCAGGAACCAACCGGCCTCTCTGTGGTGGGGCTGGCCCCGGGGCAGGCGTGGGGGTGATGGCTGGAAGTGGGATGGCGCGTGAGTTGGCACCAGCCAGCGGTGGAGGCAGAGACTCAGAGGTCAGGGATCTCTCTCTCTGTCTCTGTCTCTGTCTCTCTCCCTCAGGGAGCTGAGGAGAGTAAGGTGGCGCCCCCCTGCCCACCTCGCCTACCTCTCCATGGGCCCTTCTTTCTCTGGCCGCTCCGGGAGCCCTGCGGGCTTGGGTTCAACCCCCCACACACCGCACAGGCCAAGGGCGCATGCGCGACCGCCGGGGCCTAGGGCTGGCCTGGGGGGGGGGTCCTCAGTGAAGGCCCCGCCCTCCCTCCAGGCTCTGACCCAGCTGCAGCTCTTCCATCGCCGCCCTTCTGGACTCGGCTTCAGCTGTCTCCCTCCCCTCCCCCACTCCCACTCAGCTTGCAGGCCGCTTCCCTGCCTTGAAAGCATGGCTCTGGCCCTGAGGGCCACAGACCTACTGGGCTTCAAGCTCAAGGCTCTGCCTGGGCCTGCTGCTTCGGCCAGGGGCTCATTTTTTCCTGGAAAGACAAAGCCATGGCCTCACCCCACGCCTGCACTTTGCCACGGCAGGCAGCCCAGATGTAGGAAAGGCTCTGTGGAGTCAGAAGTGCCGAGACAGGCAGATGGGCACCAGAGGGTTTGGGGGCCAGGGCGCAAGTGGGCTAGCCCCTCCTCCCGGGAGTCGGGGAGGCCCGGCCTTCCTAGTGCCCAGGCCACGGCTCCGGGGAGAAACCCGCCATGGAGGGCACGCGGGAGGCCCCTCTGCCTGAGGTGGCAGGTGTCACGCCAGGGCCACTGCAAGCCTGGCTCGGCTTGCCTGCTTTCTCCAAAGGAGGCTGGCCGACCAGCCGAACCTGGCACCTGGGCCAGGCCCCTTCCAAGGGGACGAGTTGCAGAGGATAGAGCCCTGGGGGCGGCTGCCAAGTCTCCTGGGGCGTGTGCTGGGCCCCCGTCAGAGGAGGAAGCAGCCTGGTAAACGGTGTGCCAGGCCTGAGATCCGGAGGCCACCCACAGCCGGGTCCCTGTCCTGCCCAGGCCCCCCGAGGGAGGACGATGGTCGGGCAGTGGCGAGCGGGGTGGGGCTGGCGCCGAGCCTGCCCTTGGATGCCCCGGGGAAGGGCGCCGGGGGATGGGCTGCCCCTGGCCAGGTCTGAGGGACCGACCCAGCTCGGGGCTGTCGGGGGCAGAGAGAGAACCCCCCTCCGCCCTTTCCCTTCAGGTTCTTAGGGCTGGCCAAATCCTTCCCAAGACAGCTTGTCTGGAGAAAATCAGACCCAGCTGAAGAACATGTGTCCATGGGGGAAACCCGGGAAACTGAGTCTCCCCACACAATAGCAGAGATTCTCATCTTGCATCCCTCTCCTGAGCTAATGACAAAGGTGGATGTCCCGGGTGGGTGGGCCTGTGGAATGCGGAGAGGGGGAGGAAGTCTATTGTCATGCAGAGGGACATGGAAAGACTTGTCTGAAGCTTATCCCCTGCACTGGGGTCAGGTCGGGAAGGGACGGCACAGAGGTGAGCAGGAACCAACCGGCCTCTCTGTGGTGGGGCTGGCCCCGGGGCAGGCGTGGGGGTGATGGCTGGAAGTGGGATGGCGCGTGAGTTGGCACCAGCCAGCGGTGGAGGCAGAGACTCAGAGGTCAGGGATCTCTCTCTCTGTCTCTGTCTCTGTCTCTCTCCCTCAGGGAGCTGAGGAGAGTAAGGTGGCGCCCCCTGCCCACCTCGCCTACCTCTCCATGGGCCCTTCTTTCTCTGGCCGCTCCGGGAGCCCTGCGGGCTTGGGTTCAAGCCCCCACACACCGCACAGGCCAAGGGCGCATGCGCGACCGCCGGGGCCTAGGGCTGGTCTCGGGGGGGGGGGGGGGGGGCGGGGTGTTCCTCAGTGAAGGCCCCGCCCTCCCTCCAGGCTCTGACCCAGCTGCAGCTCTTCCATCGCCGCCCTTCTGGACTCGGCTTCAGCTGTCTCCCTCCCCTCCCCCCACTCCCACTCAGCTTGCAGGCCGCTTCCCTGCCTTGAAAGCATGGCTCTGGCCCTGAGGGCCACAGACCTACTGGGCTTCAAGCTCAAGGCTCTGCCTGGGCCTGCTGCTTCGGCCAGGGGCTCATTTTTTCCTGGAAAGACAAAGCCATGGCCTCACCCCACGCCTGCACTTTGCCACGGCAGGCAGCCCAGATGTAGGAAAGGCTCTGTGGAGTCAGAAGTGCCGAGACAGGCAGATGGCACCAGAGGGTTTGGGGGCCAGGGCGCAACTGGGCTAGCCCCTCCTCCCGGGAGTCGGGGAGGCCCGGCCTTCCTAGTGCCCAGGCCACGGCTCCGGGGAGAAACCCGCCATGGAGGGCACGCGGGAGGCCCTCTGCCTGAGGTGGCAGGTGTCACGCCAGGGCCACTGCAAGCCTGGCTCGGCTTGCCTGCTTTCTCCAAAGGAGGCTGGCCGACCAGCCGAACCTGGCACCTGGGCCAGGCCCCTTCCCAAGGGGACGAGTTGCAGAGGATAGAGCCCTGGGGGCGGCTGCCAAGTCTCCTGGGGCGTGTGCTGGGCCCCCGTCAGAGGAGGAAGCAGCCTGGTAAACGGTGTGCCAGGCCTGAGATCCGGAGGCCTCCCACAGCCGGGTCCCTGTCCTGCCCAGGCCCCCCGAGGGAGGACGATGGTCGGGCAGTGGCGAGCGGGGTGGGGCTGGCGCCGAGCCTGCCCTTGGATGCCCCGGGGAAGGGCGCCGGGGGATGGGCTGCCCCTGGCCAGGTCTGAGGGACCGACCCAGCTCGGGGCTGTCGGGGGCAGAGAGAGAACCCCCCTCCGCCCTTTCCCTTCAGGTTCTTAGGGGCTGGCCAAATCCTTCCCAAGACAGCTTGTCTGGAGAAAATCAGACCCAGCTGAAGAACATGTGTCCATGGGGGAAACCCGGGAAACTGAGTCTCCCCACACAATAGCAGAGATTCTCATCTTGCATCCTCTCCTGAGCTAATGACAAAGGTGGATGTCCCGGGTGGGTGGGCCTGTGGAATGGGAGAGGGGAGGAAGTCTATTGTCATGCAGAGGGACATGGAAAGACTTGTCTGAAGCTTATCCCCTGCACTGGGGTCAGGTCGGGAAGGGACGGCACAGAGGTGAGCAGGAACCAACCGGCCTCTCTGTGGTGGGGCTGGCCCCGGGGCAGGCGTGGGGGTGATGGCTGGAAGTGGGATGGCGCGTGAGTTGGCACCAGCCAGCGGTGGAGGCAGAGACTCAGAGGTCAGGGATCTCTCTCTCTGTCTCTGTCTCTGTCTCTCTCCCTCAGGGAGCTGAGGAGAGTAAGGTGGCGCCCCCTGCCCACCTCGCCTACCTCTCCATGGGCCCTTCTTTCTCTGGCCGCTCCGGGAGCCCTGCGGGCTTGGGTTCAAGCCCCCACACACCGCACAGGCCAAGGGCGCATGCGCGACCGCCGGGGCCTAGGGCTGGCCTCGGGGGGCGGGGGGGGGGGTCCTCAGTGAAGGCCCCGACCTCCCTCCAGGCTCTGACCCAGCTGCAGCTCTTCCATCGCCGCCCTTCTGGACTCGGCTTCAGCTGTCTCCCTCCCCTCCCCCACTCCCACTCAGCTTGCAGGCCGCTTCCCTGCCTTGAAAGCATGGCTCTGGCCCTGAGGGCCACAGACCTACTGGGCTTCAAGCTCAAGGCTCTGCCTGGGCCTGCTGCTTCGGCCAGGGGCTCATTTTTTCCTGGAAAGACAAAGCCATGGCCTCACCCCACGCCTGCACTTTGCCACGGCAGGCAGCCCAGATGTAGGAAAGGCTCTGTGGAGTCAGAAGTGCCGAGACAGGCAGATGGCACCAGAGGGTTTGGGGGCCAGGGCGCAAGTGGGCTAGCCCCTCCTCCCGGGAGTCGGGGAGGCCCGGCCTTCCTAGTGCCCAGGCCACGGCTCCGGGGAGAAACCCGCCATGGAGGGCACGCGGGAGGCCCTCTGCCTGAGGTGGCAGGTGTCACGCCAGGGCCACTGCAAGCCTGGCTCGGCTTGCCTGCTTTCTCCAAAGGAGGCTGGCCGACCAGCCGAACCTGGCACCTGGGCCAGGCCCCTTCCAAGGGGACGAGTTGCAGAGGATAGAGCCCTGGGGGCGGCTGCCAAGTCTCCTGGGGCGTGTGCTGGGCCCCCGTCAGAGGAGGAAGCAGCCTGGTAAACGGTGTGCCAGGCCTGAGATCTGGAGGCCTCCCACAGCCGGGTCCCTGTCCTGCCCAGGCCCCCCGAGGGAGGACGATGGTCGGGCAGTGGCGAGCGGGGTGGGGCTGGCGCCGAGCCTGCCCTTGGATGCCCCGGGGAAGGGGCGCCGGGGGATGGGCTGCCCCTGGCCAGGTCTGAGGGACCGACCCAGCTCGGGGCTGTCGGGGGCAGAGAGAGAACCCCCCCTCCGCCCTTTCCCTTCAGGTTCTTAGGGCTGGCCAAATCCTTCCCAAGACAGCTTGTCTGGAGAAAATCAGACCCAGCTGAAGAACATGTGTCCATGGGGGAAACCCGGGAAACTGAGTCTCCCCACACAATAGCAGAGATTCTCATCTTGCATCCTCTCCTGAGCTAATGACAAAGGTGGATGTCCCGGGTGGGTGGGCCTGTGGAATGGGAGAGGGGAGGAAGTCTATTGTCATGCAGAGGGACATGGAAAGACTTGTCTGAAGCTTATCCCCTGCACTGGGGT
>NW_026691479.1:0-92791 GCF_020826845.1 Diceros bicornis minor
CCGGGTTTCCCCCATGGACACATGTTCTTCAGCTGGGTCTGATTTTCTCCAGACAAGCTGTCTTGGGAAGGATTTGGCCAGCCCTAAGAACCTGAAGGGAAAGGGCGGAGGGGGGGTTCTCTCTCTGCCCCCGACAGCCCCGAGCCGGGTCGGTCCCTCAGACCTGGCCAGGGGCAGCCCATCCCCCGGCGCCCTTCCCCGGGGCATCCAAGGGCAGGCTCGCGCCAGCCCCACCCCGCTCGCCACTGCCCGACCATCGTCCTCCCTCGGGGGGCCTGGGCAGGACAGGGACCCGAGTGTGGGAGGCCTCCAGATCTCAGGCCTGGCACACCGTTTACCAGGCTGCTTCCTCCTCTGACGGGGGCCCAGCACACGCCCCAGGAGACTTGGCAGCCGCCCCCAGGGCTCTAGCCTCTGGAACTCGTCCCTTGGAAGGGGCCTGGCCCAGGTGCCAGGTTCGGCTGGTCGGCCAGCCTCCTTTGGAGAAAGCAGGCAAGCCGAGCCAGGCTTGCAGTGGCCCTGGCGTGACACCTGCCACCTCAGGCAGAGGGCCTCCCGCGTGCCCTCCATGGCGGGTTTCTCCCCGGAGCCGTGGCCTGGGCACTAGGAAGGCCGGGCCTCCCCGACTCCCGGGAGGAGGGGCTAGCCCAGTTGCGCCCTGGCCCCCAAACCCTCTGGTGCCATCTGCCTGTCTCGGCACTTCTGACTCCACAGAGCCTTTCCTACATCTGGGCTGCCTGCCGTGGCAAAGTGCAGGCGTGGGGTGAGGCCATGGCTTTGTCTTTCCAGGAAAAAATGAGCCCCTGGCCGAAGCAGCAGGCCCAGGCAGAGCCTTGAGCTTGAAGCCCAGTAGGTCTGTGGCCCTCAGGGCCAGAGCCATGCTTTCAAGGCAGGGAAGCGGCCTGCAAGCTGAGTGGGAGTGGGGGAGGGGAGGGAGACAGCTGAAGCCGAGTCCAGAAGGGCGGCGATGGAAGAGCTGCAGCTGGGTCAGAGCCTGGAGGGAGGGCGGGGCCTTCACTGAGGACCCCCCCGCCCACCGAGGCCAGCCCTAGGCCCCGGCGGTCGCGCATGCGCCCTTGGCCTGTGCGGTGTGTGGGGGGTTGAACCCAAGCCCGCAGGGCTCCCGGAGCGGCCAGAGAAAGAAGGGCCCATGGAGAGGTAGGCGAGGTGGGCAGGGGGCGCCACCTTACTCTCCTCAGCTCCCTGAGGGAGAGAGAGAGAGACAGAGACAGAGAGAGAGATCCCTGACCTCTGAGTCTCTGCCTCCACCGCTGGCTGGTGCCAACTCACGCGCCATCCCACTTCCAGCCATCACCCCCACGCCTGCTCCGGGGCCAGCCCCACCACAGAGAGGCCGGTTGGTTCCTGCTCACCTCTGTGCCGTCCCTTCCCGACCTGACCCCAGTGCAGGGGATAAGCTTCAGACAAGTCTTTCCATGTCCCTCTGCATGACAATAGACTTCCTCCCCTCTCCCATTCCACAGGCCCACCCACCCGGGACATCCACCTTTGTCATTAGCTCAGGAGAGGATGCAAGATGAGAATCTCTGCTATTGTGTGGGGAGACTCAGTTTCCCGGGTTTCCCCCATGGACACATGTTCTTCAGCTGGGTCTGATTTTCTCCAGACAAGCTGTCTTGGGAAGGATTTGGCCAGCCCTAAGAACTGAAGGGAAAGGGCGGAGGGGGGTTCTCTCTCTGCCCCCGACAGCCCGAGCCGGGTCGGTCCCTCAGACCTGGCCAGGGGCAGCCCATCCCCCGGCGCCCTTCCCCGGGGCATCCAAGGGCAGGCTCGGCGCCAGCCCCACCCCGCTCGCCACTGCCCGACCATCGTCCTCCCTCGGGGGGCCTGGGCAGGACAGGGACCCGAGTGTGGGAGGCCTCCAGATCTCAGGCCTGGCACACCGTTTACCAGGCTGCTTCCTCCTCTGACGGGGGCCCAGCACACGCCCCAGGAGACTTGGCAGCCGCCCCCAGGGCTCTATCCTCTGGAACTCGTCCCCTTGGAAGGGGCCTGGCCCAGGTGCCAGGTTCGGCTGGTCGGCCAGCCTCCTTTGGAGAGAAGCAGGCAAGCCGAGCCAGGCTTGCAGTGGCCCTGGCGTGACACCTGCCACCTCAGGCAGAGGGCCTCCCGCGTGCCCTCCATGGCGGGTTTCTCCCCGGAGCCGTGGCCTGGGCACTAGGAAGGCCGGGCCTCCCCGACTCCCGGGAGGAGGGGCTAGCCCAGTTGCGCCCTGGCCCCCAAACCCTCTGGTGCCATCTGCCTGTCTCGGCACTTCTGACTCCACAGAGCCTTTCCTACATCTGGGCTGCCTGCCGTGGCAAAGTGCAGGCGTGGGGTGAGGCCATGGCTTTGTCTTTCCAGGAAAAAATGAGCCCCTGGCCGAAGCAGCAGGCCCAGGCAGAGCCTTGAGCTTGAAGCCCAGTAGGTCTGTGGCCCTCAGGGCCAGAGCCATGCTTTCAAGGCAGGGAAGCGGCCTGCAAGCTGAGTGGGAGTGGGGGAGGGGAGGGAGACAGCTGAAGCCGAGTCCAGAAGGGCGGCGATGGAAGAGCTGCAGCTGGGTCAGAGCCTGGAGGGAGGGCGGGGCCTTCACTGAGGACCCCCCCGCCCACCGAGGCCAGCCCTAGGCCCCGGCGGTCGCGCATGCGCCCTTGGCCTGTGCGGTGTGTGGGGGGTTGAACCCAAGCCCGCAGGGCTCCCGGAGCGGCCAGAGAAAGAAGGGCCCATGGAGAGGTAGGCGAGGTGGGCAGGGGGCGCCACCTTACTCTCCTCAGCTCCCTGAGGAGAGAGAGAGAGACAGAGACAGAGAGAGAGATCCCTGACCTCTGAGTCTCTGCCTCCACCGCTGGCTGGTGCCAACTCACGCGCCATCCCACTTCCAGCCATCACCCCCACGCCTGCTCCGGGGCCAGCCCCACCACAGAGAGGCCGGTTGGTTCCTGCTCACCTCTGTGCCGTCCCTTCCCGACCTGACCCCAGTGCAGGGGATAAGCTTCAGACAAGTCTTTCCATGTCCCTCTGCATGACAATAGACTTCCTCCCCTCTCCCATTCCACAGGCCCACCCACCCGGGACATCCACCTTTGTCATTAGCTCAGGAGAGGATGCAAGATGAGAATCTCTGCTATTGTGTGGGGAGACTCAGTTTCCCGGGTTTCCCCCATGGACACATGTTCTTCAGCTGGGTCTGATTTTCTCCAGACAAGCTGTCTTGGGAAGGATTTGGCCAGCCCTAAGAACCTGAAGGGAAAGGGCGGAGGGGGGTTCTCTCTCTGCCCCCGACAGCCCCGAGCCGGGTCGGTCCCTCAGACCTGGCCAGGGGCAGCCCATCCCCCGGCGCCCTTCCCCGGGGCATCCAAGGGCAGGCTCGGCGCCAGCCCCACCCCGCTCGCCACTGCCCGACCATCGTCCTCCCTCGGGGGGCCTGGGCAGGACAGGGACCCGAGTGTGGGAGGCCTCCAGATCTCAGGCCTGGCACACCGTTTACCAGGCTGCTTCCTCCTCTGACGGGGGCCCAGCACACGCCCCAGGAGACTTGGCAGCCGCCCCCAGGGCTCTAGCCTCTGGAACTCGTCCCCTTGGAAGGGGCCTGGCCCAGGTGCCAGGTTCGGCTGGTCGGCCAGCCTCCTTTGGAGAAAGCAGGCAAGCCGAGCCAGGCTTGCAGTGGCCCTGGCGTGACACCTGCCACCTCAGGCAGAGGGCCTCCCGCGTGCCCTCCATGGCGGGTTTCTCCCCGGAGCCGTGGCCTGGGCACTAGGAAGGCCGGGCCTCCCCGACTCCCGGGAGGAGGGGCTAGCCCAGTTGCGCCCTGGCCCCCAAACCCTCTGGTGCCATCTGCCTGTCTCGGCACTTCTGACTCCACAGAGCCTTTCCTACATCTGGGCTGCCTGCCGTGGCAAAGTGCAGGCGTGGGGTGAGGCCATGGCTTTGTCTTTCCAGGAAAAAATGAGCCCCTGGCCGAAGCAGCAGGCCCAGGCAGAGCCTTGAGCTTGAAGCCCAGTAGGTCTGTGGCCCTCAGGGCCAGAGCCATGCTTTCAAGGCAGGGAAGCGGCCTGCAAGCTGAGTGGGAGTGGGGGAGGGGAGGGAGACAGCTGAAGCCGAGTCCAGAAGGGCGGCGATGGAAGAGCTGCAGCTGGGTCAGAGCCTGGAGGGAGGGCGGGGCCTTCACTGAGGACCCCCCCGCCCCCCGAGGCCAGCCCTAGGCCCCGGCGGTCGCGCATGCGCCCTTGGCCTGTGCGGTGTGTGGGGGGTTGAACCCAAGCCCGCAGGGCTCCCGGAGCGGCCAGAGAAAGAAGGGCCCATGGAGAGGTAGGCGAGGTGGGCAGGGGGCGCCACCTTACTCTCCTCAGCTCCCTGAGGGAGAGAGAGAGAGACAGAGACAGAGAGAGAGATCCCTGACCTCTGAGTCTCTGCCTCCACCGCTGGCTGGTGCCAACTCACGCGCCATCCCACTTCCAGCCATCACCCCCACGCCTGCTCCGGGGCCAGCCCCACCACAGAGAGGCCGGTTGGTTCCTGCTCACCTCTGTGCCGTCCCTTCCCGACCTGACCCCAGTGCAGGGGATAAGCTTCAGACAAGTCTTTCCATGTCCCTCTGCATGACAATAGACTTCCTCCCCTCTCCCATTCCACAGGCCCACCCACCCGGGACATCCACCTTTGTCATTAGCTCAGGAGAGGATGCAAGATGAGAATCTCTGCTATTGTGTGGGGAGACTCAGTTTCCCGGGTTTCCCCCATGGACACATGTTCTTCAGCTGGGTCTGATTTTCTCCAGACAAGCTGTCTTGGGAAGGATTTGGCCAGCCCTAAGAACCTGAAGGGAAAGGGCGGAGGGGGGTTCTCTCTCTGCCCCCGACAGCCCCGAGCCGGGTCGGTCCCTCAGACCTGGCCAGGGGCAGCCCATCCCCCGGCGCCCTTCCCCGGGGCATCCAAGGGCAGGCTCGGCGCCAGCCCCACCCCGCTCGCCACTGCCCGACCATCGTCCTCCCTCGGGGGGCCTGGGCAGGACAGGGACCCGAGTGTGGGAGGCCTCCAGATCTCAGGCCTGGCACACCGTTTACCAGGCTGCTTCCTCCTCTGACGGGGGCCCAGCACACGCCCCAGGAGACTTGGCAGCCGCCCCCAGGGCTCTAGCCTCTGGAACTCGTCCCCTTGGAAGGGGCCTGGCCCAGGTGCCAGGTTCGGCTGGTCGGCCAGCCTCCTTTGGAGAAAGCAGGCAAGCCGAGCCAGGCTTGCAGTGGCCCTGGCGTGACACCTGCCACCTCAGGCAGAGGGCCTCCCGCGTGCCCTCCATGGCGGGTTTCTCCCCGGAGCCGTGGCCTGGGCACTAGGAAGGCCGGGCCTCCCCGACTCCCGGGAGGAGGGGCTAGCCCAGTTGCGCCCTGGCCCCCAAACCCTCTGGTGCCATCTGCCTGTCTCGGCACTTCTGACTCCACAGAGCCTTTCCTACATCTGGGCTGCCTGCCGTGGCAAAGTGCAGGCGTGGGGTGAGGCCATGGCTTTGTCTTTCCAGGAAAAAATGAGCCCCTGGCCGAAGCAGCAGGCCCAGGCAGAGCCTTGAGCTTGAAGCCCAGTAGGTCTGTGGCCCTCAGGGCCAGAGCCATGCTTTCAAGGCAGGGAAGCGGCCTGCAAGCTGAGTGGGAGTGGGGGAGGGGAGGGAGACAGCTGAAGCCGAGTCCAGAAGGGCGGCGATGGAAGAGCTGCAGCTGGGTCAGAGCCTGGAGGGAGGGCGGGGCCTTCACTGAGGACCCCCCCGCCCACCGAGGCCAGCCCTAGGCCCCGGCGGTCGCGCATGCGCCCTTGGCCTGTGCGGTGTGTGGGGGGTTGAACCCAAGCCCGCAGGGCTCCCGGAGCGGCCAGAGAAAGAAGGGCCCATGGAGAGGTAGGCGAGGTGGGCAGGGGGCGCCACCTTACTCTCCTCAGCTCCCTGAGGGAGAGAGAGAGAGACAGAGACAGAGAGAGAGATCCCTGACCTCTGAGTCTCTGCCTCCACCGCTGGCTGGTGCCAACTCACGCGCCATCCCACTTCCAGCCATCACCCCCACGCCTGCTCCGGGGCCAGCCCCACCACAGAGAGGCCGGTTGGTTCCTGCTCACCTCTGTGCCGTCCCTTCCCGACCTGACCCCAGTGCAGGGGATAAGCTTCAGACAAGTCTTTCCATGTCCCTCTGCATGACAATAGACTTCCTCCCCTCTCCCATTCCACAGGCCCACCCACCCGGGACATCCACCTTTGTCATTAGCTCAGGAGAGGATGCAAGATGAGAATCTCTGCTATTGTGTGGGGAGACTCAGTTTCCCGGGTTTCCCCCATGGACACATGTTCTTCAGCTGGGTCTGATTTTCTCCAGACAAGCTGTCTTGGGAAGGATTTGGCCAGCCCTAAGAACCTGAAGGGAAAGGGCGGAGGGGGGTTCTCTCTCTGCCCCCGACAGCCCCGAGCCGGGTCGGTCCCTCAGACCTGGCCAGGGGCAGCCCATCCCCCGGCGCCCTTCCCCGGGGCATCCAAGGGCAGGCTCGGCGCCAGCCCCACCCCGCTCGCCACTGCCCGACCATCGTCCTCCCTCGGGGGGCCTGGGCAGGACAGGGACCCGAGTGTGGGAGGCCTCCAGATCTCAGGCCTGGCACACCGTTTACCAGGCTGCTTCCTCCTCTGACGGGGGCCCAGCACACGCCCCAGGAGACTTGGCAGCCGCCCCCAGGGCTCTAGCCTCTGGAACTCGTCCCCTTGGAAGGGGCCTGGCCCAGGTGCCAGGTTCGGCTGGTCGGCCAGCCTCCTTTGGAGAAAGCAGGCAAGCCGAGCCAGGCTTGCAGTGGCCCTGGCGTGACACCTGCCACCTCAGGCAGAGGGCCTCCCGCGTGCCCTCCATGGCGGGTTTCTCCCCGGAGCCGTGGCCTGGGCACTAGGAAGGCCGGGCCTCCCCGACTCCCGGGAGGAGGGGCTAGCCCAGTTGCGCCCTGGCCCCCAAACCCTCTGGTGCCATCTGCCTGTCTCGGCACTTCTGACTCCACAGAGCCTTTCCTACATCTGGGCTGCCTGCCGTGGCAAAGTGCAGGCGTGGGGTGAGGCCATGGCTTTGTCTTTCCAGGAAAAAATGAGCCCCTGGCCGAAGCAGCAGGCCCAGGCAGAGCCTTGAGCTTGAAGCCCAGTAGGTCTGTGGCCCTCAGGGCCAGAGCCATGCTTTCAAGGCAGGGAAGCGGCCTGCAAGCTGAGTGGGAGTGGGGGAGGGGAGGGAGACAGCTGAAGCCGAGTCCAGAAGGGCGGCGATGGAAGAGCTGCAGCTGGGTCAGAGCCTGGAGGGAGGGCGGGGCCTTCACTGAGGACCCCCCCGCCCACCGAGGCCAGCCCTAGGCCCCGGCGGGTCGCGCATGCGCCCTTGGCCTGTGCGGTGTGTGGGGGGTTGAACCCAAGCCCGCAGGGCTCCCGGAGCGGCCAGAGAAAGAAGGCCCCATGGAGAGGTAGGCGAGGTGGGCAGGGGGCGCCACCTTACTCTCCTCAGCTCCCTGAGGGAGAGAGAGAGAGACAGAGACAGAGAGAGAGATCCCTGACCTCTGAGTCTCTGCCTCCACCGCTGGCTGGTGCCAACTCACGCGCCATCCCACTTCCAGCCATCACCCCCACGCCTGCTCCGGGGCCAGCCCCACCACAGAGAGGCCGGTTGGTTCCTGCTCACCTCTGTGCCGTCCCTTCCCGACCTGACCCCAGTGCAGGGGATAAGCTTCAGACAAGTCTTTCCATGTCCCTCTGCATGACAATAGACTTCCTCCCCTCTCCCATTCCACAGGCCCACCCACCCGGGACATCCACCTTTGTCATTAGCTCAGGAGAGGATGCAAGATGAGAATCTCTGCTATTGTGTGGGGAGACTCAGTTTCCCGGGTTTCCCCCATGGACACATGTTCTTCAGCTGGGTCTGATTTTCTCCAGACAAGCTGTCTTGGGAAGGATTTGGCCAGCCCTAAGAACCTGAAGGGAAAGGGCGGAGGGGGGTTCTCTCTCTGCCCCCGACAGCCCCGAGCCGGGTCGGTCCCTCAGACCTGGCCAGGGGCAGCCCATCCCCCGGCGCCCTTCCCCGGGGCATCCAAGGGCAGGCTCGGCGCCAGCCCCACCCCGCTCGCCACTGCCCGACCATCGTCCTCCCTCGGGGGGCCTGGGCAGGACAGGGACCCGGCTGTGGGAGGCCTCCAGATCTCAGGCCTGGCACACCGTTTACCAGGCTGCTTCCTCCTCTGACGGGGGCCCAGCACACGCCCCAGGAGACTTGGCAGCCGCCCCCAGGGCTCTAGCCTCTGGAACTCGTCCCCTTGGAAGGGGCCTGGCCCACGTGCCAGGTTCGGCTGGTCGGCCAGCCTCCTTTGGAGAAAGCAGGCAAGCCGAGCCAGGCTTGCAGTGGCCCTGGCGTGACACCTGCCACCTCAGGCAGAGGGCCTCCCGCGTGCCCTCCATGGCGGGTTTCTCCCCGGAGCCGTGGCCTGGGCACTAGGAAGGCCGGGCCTCCCCGACTCCCGGGAGGAGGGGCTAGCCCAGTTGCGCCCTGGCCCCCAAACCCTCTGGTGCCATCTGCCTGTCTCGGCACTTCTGACTCCACAGAGCCTTTCCTACATCAGGGCTGCCTGCCGTGGCAAAGTGCAGGCGTGGGGTGAGGCCATGGCTTTGTCTTTCCAGGAAAAAATGAGCCCCTGGCCGAAGCAGCAGGCCCAGGCAGAGCCTTGAGCTTGAAGCCCAGTAGGTCTGTGGCCCTCAGGGCCAGAGCCATGCTTTCAAGGCAGGGAAGCGGCCTGCAAGCTGAGTGGGAGTGGGGGAGGGGAGGGAGACAGCTGAAGCCGAGTCCAGAAGGGCGGCGATGGAAGAGCTGCAGCTGGGTCAGAGCCTGGAGGGAGGGCGGGGCCTTCACTGAGGACCCCCCCGCCCCCCGAGGCCAGCCCTAGGCCCCGGCGGTCGCGCATGCGCCCTTGGCCTGTGCGGTGTGTGGGGGGTTGAACCCAAGCCCGCAGGGCTCCCGGAGTGGCCAGAGAAAGAAGGGCCCATGGAGAGGTAGGCGAGGTGGGCAGGGGGCGCCACCTTACTCTCCTCAGCTCCCTGAGGGAGAGAGAGAGAGACAGAGACAGAGAGAGAGATCCCTGACCTCTGAGTCTCTGCCTCCACCGCTGGCTGGTGCCAACTCACGCGCCATCCCACTTCCAGCCATCACCCCCACGCCTGCCCCAGGGCCAGCCCCACCACAGACAGGCCGGTTGGTTCCTGCTCACCTCTGTGCCGTCCCTTCCCGACCTGACCCCAGTGCAGGGGATAAGCTTCAGACAAGTCTTTCCATGTCCCTCTGCATGACAATAGACTTCCTCCCCTCTCCCATTCCACAGGCCCACCCACCCGGGACATCCACCTTTGTCATTAGCTCAGGAGAGGATGCAAGATGAGAATCTCTGCTATTGTGTGGGGAGACTCAGTTTCCCGGGTTTCCCCCATGGACACATGTTCTTCAGCTGGGTCTGATTTTCTCCAGACAAGCTGTCTTGGGAAGGATTTGGCCAGCCCTAAGAACCTGAAGGGAAAGGGCGGAGGGGGGTTCTCTCTCTGCCCCCGACAGCCCCGAGCCGGGTCGGTCCCTCAGACATGGCCAGGGGCAGCCCATCCCCCGGCGCCCTTCCCCGGGGCATCCAAGGGCAGGCTCGGCGCCAGCCCCACCCCGCTCGCCACTGCCCGACCATCGTCCTCCCTC
This sequence comes from Diceros bicornis minor, assembly GCF_020826845.1. NCBI lineage: Eukaryota > Metazoa > Chordata > Mammalia > Perissodactyla > Rhinocerotidae > Diceros > Diceros bicornis. The sequence continues at coordinate 9,723 of NW_026691479.1, forward strand.
GGGGGGCCTGGGCAGGACAGGGACCCGAGTGTGGGATGCCTCCAGATCTCTGGCCTGGCACACCGTTTAGCAGGCTGCTTCCTCCTCTGACGGGGGCCCAGCACACGCCCCAGGAGACTTGGCAGCCGCCCCCAGGGCTCTAGCCTCTGGAACTCGTCCCCTTGGAAGGGTCCTGGCCCAGGTGCCAGGTTCGGCTGGTCGGCCAGCCTCCTTTGGAGAAAGCAGGCAAGCCGAGCCAGGCTTGCAGTGGCCCTGGCGTGACACCTGCCACCTCAGGCAGAGGGCCTCCCGCGTGCCCTCCATGGCGGGTTTCTCCCCGGAGCCGTGGCCTGGGCACTAGGAAGGCCGGGCCTCCCCGACTCCCGGGAGGAGGGGCTAGCCCAGTTGCGCCCTGGCCCCCAAACCCTCTGGTGCCATCTGCCTGTCTCGGCACTTCTGACTCCACAGAGCCTTTCCTACATCTGGGCTGCCTGCCGTGGCAAAGTGCAGGCGTGGGGTGAGGCCATGGCTTTGTCTTTCCAGGAAAAAATGAGCCCCTGGCCGAAGCAGCAGGCCCAGGCAGAGCCTTGAGCTTGAAGCCCAGTAGGTCTGTGGCCCTCAGGGCCAGAGCCATGCTTTCAAGGCAGGGAAGCGGCCTGCAAGCTGAGTGGGAGTGGGGGAGGGGAGGGAGACAGCTGAAGCCGAGTCCAGAAGGGCGGCGATGGAAGAGCTGCAGCTGGGTCAGAGCCTGGAGGGAGGGCGGGGCCTTCACTGAGGACCCCCCCGCCCCCCGAGGCCAGCCCTAGGCCCCGGCGGTCGCGCATGCGCCCTTGGCCTGTGCGGTGTGTGGGGGGTTGAACCCAAGCCCGCAGGGCTCCCGGAGTGGCCAGAGAAAGAAGGGCCCAGGGAGAGGTAGGCGAGGTGGGCAGGGGGCGCCACCTTACTCTCCTCAGCTCCCTGAGGGAGAGAGAGAGAGACAGAGACAGAGAGAGAGATCCCTGACCTCTGAGTCTCTGCCTCCACCGCTGGCTGGTGCCAACTCACGCGCCATCCCACTTCCAGCCATCACCCCCACGCCTGCCCCAGGGCCAGCCCCACCAGAGACAGGCCGGTTGGTTCCTGCTCACCTCTGTGCCGTCCCTTCCCGACCTGACCCCAGTGCAGGGGATAAGCTTCAGACAAGTCTTTCCATGTCCCTCTGCATGACAATAGACTTCCTCCCCTCTCCCATTCCACAGGCCCACCCACCCGGGACATCCACCTTTGTCATTAGCTCAGGAGAGGATGCAAGATGAGAATCTCTGCTATTGTGTGGGGAGACTCAGTTTCCCGGGTTTCCCCCATGGACACATGTTCTTCAGCTGGGTCTGATTTTCTCCAGACAAGCTGTCTTGGGAAGGATTTGGCCAGCCCTAAGAACCTGAAGGGAAAGGGCGGAGGGGGGTTCTCTCTCTGCCCCCGACAGCCCCGAGCCGGGTCGGTCCCTCAGACATGGCCAGGGGCAGCCCATCCCCCGGCGCCCTTCCCCGGGGCATCCAAGGGCAGGCTCGGCGCCAGCCCCACCCCGCTCGCCACTGCCCGACCATCGTCCTCCCTCGGGGGGCCTGGGCAGGACAGGGACCCGAGTGTGGGATGCCTCCAGATCTCTGGCCTGGCACACCGTTTAGCAGGCTGCTTCCTCCTCTGACGGGGGCCCAGCACACGCCCCAGGAGACTTGGCAGCCGCCCCCAGGGCTCTAGCCTCTGGAACTCGTCCCCTTGGAAGGGTCCTGGCCCAGGTGCCAGGTTCGGCTGGTCGGCCAGCCTCCTTTGGAGAAAGCAGGCAAGCCGAGCCAGGCTTGCAGTGGCCCTGGCGTGACACCTGCCACCTCAGGCAGAGGGCCTCCCGCGTGCCCTCCATGGCGGGTTTCTCCCCGGAGCCGTGGCCTGGGCACTAGGAAGGCCGGGCCTCCCCGACTCCCGGGAGGAGGGGCTAGCCCAGTTGCGCCCTGGCCCCCAAACCCTCTGGTGCCATCTGCCTGTCTCGGCACTTCTGACTCCACAGAGCCTTTCCTACATCTGGGCTGCCTGCCGTGGCAAAGTGCAGGCGTGGGGTGAGGCCATGGCTTTGTCTTTCCAGGAAAAAATGAGCCCCTGGCCGAAGCAGCAGGCCCAGGCAGAGCCTTGAGCTTGAAGCCCAGTAGGTCTGTGGCCCTCAGGGCCAGAGCCATGCTTTCAAGGCAGGGAAGCGGCCTGCAAGCTGAGTGGGAGTGGGGGAGGGGAGGGAGACAGCTGAAGCCGAGTCCAGAAGGGCGGCGATGGAAGAGCTGCAGCTGGGTCAGAGCCTGGAGGGAGGGCGGGGCCTTCACTGAGGACCCCCCTGCCCCCCGAGGCCAGCCCTAGGCCCCGGCGGTCGCGCATGCGCCCTTGGCCTGTGCGGTGTGTGGGGGGTTGAACCCAAGCCCGCAGGGCTCCCGGAGCGGCCAGAGAAAGAAGGGCCCATGGAGAGGTAGGCGAGGTGGGCAGGGGGCGCCACCTTACTCTCCTCAGCTCCCTGAGGGAGAGAGAGAGAGACAGAGACAGAGAGAGAGATCCCTGACCTCTGAGTCTCTGCCTCCACCGCTGGCTGGTGCCAACTCACGCGCCATCCCACTTCCAGCCATCACCCCCACGCCTGCTCCGGGGCCAGCCCCACCACAGAGAGGCCGGTTGGTTCCTGCTCACCTCTGTGCCGTCCCTTCCCGACCTGACCCCAGTGCAGGGGATAAGCTTCAGACAAGTCTTTCCATGTCCCTCTGCATGACAATAGACTTCCTCCCCTCTCCCATTCCACAGGCCCACCCACCCGGGACATCCACCTTTGTCATTAGCTCAGGAGAGGATGCAAGATGAGAATCTCTGCTATTGTGTGGGGAGACTCAGTTTCCCGGGTTTCCCCCATGGACACATGTTCTTCAGCTGGGTCTGATTTTCTCCAGACAAGCTGTCTTGGGAAGGATTTGGCCAGCCCTAAGAACCTGAAGGGAAAGGGCGGAGGGGGGTTCTCTCTCTGCCCCCGACAGCCCCGAGCCGGGTCGGTCCCTCAGACATGGCCAGGGGCAGCCCATCCCCCGGCGCCCTTCCCCGGGGCATCCAAGGGCAGGCTTGGCGCCAGCCCCACCCCGCTCGCCACTGCCCGACCATCGTCCTCCCTCGGGGGGCCTGGGCAGGACAGGGACCCGAGTGTGGGATGCCTCCAGATCTCTGGCCTGGCACACCGTTTAGCAGGCTGCTTCCTCCTCTGACGGGGGCCCAGCACACGCCCCAGGAGACTTGGCAGCCGCCCCCAGGGCTCTAGCCTCTGGAACTCGTCCCCTTGGAAGGGTCCTGGCCCAGGTGCCAGGTTCGGCTGGTCGGCCAGCCTCCTTTGGAGAAAGCAGGCAAGCCGAGCCAGGCTTGCAGTGGCCCTGGCGTGACACCTGCCACCTCAGGCAGAGGGCCTCCCGCGTGCCCTCCATGGCGGGTTTCTCCCCGGAGCCGTGGCCTGGGCACTAGGAAGGCCGGGCCTCCCCGACTCCCGGGAGGAGGGGCTAGCCCAGTTGCGCCCTGGCCCCCAAACCCTCTGGTGCCATCTGCCTGTCTCGGCACTTCTGACTCCACAGAGCCTTTCCTACATCTGGGCTGCCTGCCGTGGCAAAGTGCAGGCGTGGGGTGAGGCCATGGCTTTGTCTTTCCAGGAAAAAATGAGCCCCTGGCCGAAGCAGCAGGCCCAGGCAGAGCCTTGAGCTTGAAGCCCAGTAGGTCTGTGGCCCTCAGGGCCAGAGCCATGCTTTCAAGGCAGGGAAGCGGCCTGCAAGCTGAGTGGGAGTGGGGGAGGGGAGGGAGACAGCTGAAGCCGAGTCCAGAAGGGCGGCGATGGAAGAGCTGCAGCTGGGTCAGAGCCTGGAGGGAGGGCGGGGCCTTCACTGAGGACCCCCCTGCCCCCCGAGGCCAGCCCTAGGCCCCGGCGGTCGCGCATGCGCCCTTGGCCTGTGCGGTGTGTGGGGGGTTGAACCCAAGCCCGCAGGGCTCCCGGAGCGGCCAGAGAAAGAAGGGCCCATGGAGAGGTAGGCGAGGTGGGCAGGGGGCGCCACCTTACTCTCCTCAGCTCCCTGAGGGAGAGAGAGAGAGACAGAGACAGAGAGAGAGATCCCTGACCTCTGAGTCTCTGCCTCCACCGCTGGCTGGTGCCAACTCACGCGCCATCCCACTTCCAGCCATCACCCCCACGCCTGCCTCGGGGCCAGCCCCACCACAGACAGGCCTCCATCCCACTTCCAGCCATCACCCCCACGCCTGCCTCGGGGCCAGCCCCACCACAGACAGGCCGGTTGGTTCCTGCTCACCTCTGTGCCGTCCCTTCCCGACCTGACCCCAGTGCAGGGGATAAGCTTCAGACAAGTCTTTCCATGTCCCTCTGCATGACAATAGACTTCCTCCCCTCTCCCATTCCACAGGCCCACCCGGGACATCCACATTTGTCATTAGCTCAGGAGAGGATGCAAGATGAGAATCTCTGCTATTGTGTGGGGAGACTCAGTTTCCCGGGTTTCCCCCATGGACACATGTTCTTCAGCTGGGTCTGATTTTCTCCAGACAAGCTGTCTTGGGAAGGATTTGGCCAGCCCTAAGAACCTGAAGGGAAAGGGCGGAGGGGGGTTCTCTCTCTGCCCCCGACAGCCCCGAGCTGGGTCGGTCCCTCAGACCTGGCCAGGGGCATCCCATCCCCCGGCGCCCTTCCCCGGGGCATCCAAGGGCAGGCTCGGCGCCAGCCCCACCCCGCTCGCCACTGCCCGACCATCGTCCTCCCTCGGGGGGCCTGGGCAGGACAGGGACCCGGCTGTGGGAGGCCTCCAGATCTCAGGCCTGGCACACCGTTTACCAGGCTGCTTCCTCCTCTGACGGGGGCCCAGCACACGCCCCAGGAGACTTGGCAGCCGGCCCCAGGGCTCTAGCCTCTGGAACTCGTCCCCTTGGAAGGGGCCTGGCCCAGGTGCCAGGTTCGGCTGGTCGGCCAGCCTCCTTTGGAGAAAGCAGGCAAGCCGAGCCAGGCTTGCAGTGGCCCTGGCGTGACACCTGCCACCTCAGGCAGAGGGCCTCCCGCGTGCCCTCCATGGCGGGTTTCTCCCCGGAGCCGTGGCCTGGGCACTAGGAAGGCCGGGCCTCCCCGACTCCCGGGAGGAGGGGCTAGCCCAGTTGCGCCCTGGCCCCCAAACCCTCTGGTGCCATCTGCCTGTCTCGGCACTTCTGACTCCACAGAGCCTTTCCTACATCTGGGCTGCCTGCCGTGGCAAAGTGCAGGCGTGGGGTGAGGCCATGGTTTTGTCTTTCCAGGAAAAAATGAGCCCCTGGCCGAAGCAGCAGGCCCAGGCAGAGCCTTGAGCTTGAAGCCCAGTAGGTCTGTGGCCCTCAGGGCCAGAGCCATGCTTTCAAGGCTGGGAAGCGGCCTGCAAGCTGAGTGGGAGTGGGGGAGGGGAGGGAGACAGCTGAAGCCGAGTCCAGAAGGGCGGCGATGGAAGAGCTGCAGCTGGGTCAGAGCCTGGAGGGAGGGCGGGGCCTTCACTGAGGACCCCCCCCCCCGAGGCCAGCCCTAGGCCCCGGCGGTCACGCATGCGCCCTTGGCCTGTGCGGTGTGTGGGGGGTTGAACCCAAGCCCGCAGGGCTCCCGGAGCGGCCAGAGAAAGAAGGGCCCATGGAGAGGTAGGCGAGGTGGGCAGGGGGCGCCACCTTACTCTCCTCAGCTCCCTGAGGGAGAGAGAGAGAGACAGAGACAGAGAGAGAGATCCCTGACCTCTGAGTCTCTGCCTCCACCGCTGGCTGGTGCCAACTCACGCGCCATCCCACTTCCAGCCATCACCCCCACGCCTGCCTCGGGGCCAGCCCCACCACAGACAGGCCGGTTGGTTCCTGCTCACCTCTGTGCCGTCCCTTCCCGACCTGACCCCAGTGCAGGGGATAAGCTTCAGACAAGTCTTTCCATGTCCCTCTGCATGACAATAGACTTCCTCCCCTCTCCCATTCCACAGGCCCACCCGGGACATCCACCTTTGTCATTAGCTCAGGAGAGGATGCAAGATGAGAATCTCTGCTATTGTGTGGGGAGACTCAGTTTCCCGGGTTTCCCCCATGGACACATGTTCTTCAGCTGGGTCTGATTTTCTCCAGACAAGCTGTCTTGGGAAGGATTTGGCCAGCCCTAAGAACCTGAAGGGAAAGGGCGGAGGGGGGTTCTCTCTCTGCCCCCGACAGCCCCGAGCTGGGTCGGTCCCTCAGACCTGGCCAGGGGCATCCCATCCCCCGGCGCCCTTCCCTGGGGCATCCAAGGGCAGGCTCGGCGCCAGCCCCACCCCGCTCGCCACTGCCCGACCATCGTCCTCCCTCGGGGGGCCTGGGCAGGACAGGGACCCGGCTGTGGGAGGCCTCCAGATCTCAGGCCTGGCACACCGTTTAGCAGGCTGCTTCCTCCTCTGACGGGGGCCCAGCACACGCCCCAGGAGACTTGGCAGCCGCCCCCAGGGCTCTAGCCTCTGGAACTCGTCCCCTTGGAAGGGGCCTGGCCCAGGTGCCAGGTTCGGCTGGTCGGCCAGCCTCCTTTGGAGAAAGCAGGCAAGCCGAGCCAGGCTTGCAGTGGCCCTGGCGTGACACCTGCCACCTCAGGCAGAGGGCCTCCCGCGTGCCCTCCATGGCGGGTTTCTCCCCGGAGCCGTGGCCTGGGCACTAGGAAGGCCGGGCCTCCCCGACTCCCGGGAGGAGGGGCTAGCCCAGTTGCGCCCTGGCCCCCAAACCCTCTGGTGCCATCTGCCTGTCTCGGCACTTCTGACTCCACAGAGCCTTTCCTACATCTGGGCTGCCTGCCGTGGCAAAGTGCAGGCGTGGGGTGAGGCCATGGTTTTGTCTTTCCAGGAAAAAATGAGCCCCTGGCCGAAGCAGCAGGCCCAGGCAGAGCCTTGAGCTTGAAGCCCAGTAGGTCTGTGGCCCTCAGGGCCAGAGCCATGCTTTCAAGGCTGGGAAGCGGCCTGCAAGCTGAGTGGGAGTGGGGGAGGGGAGGGAGACAGCTGAAGCCGAGTCCAGAAGGGCGGCGATGGAAGAGCTGCAGCTGGGTCAGAGCCTGGAGGGAGGGCGGGGCCTTCACTGAGGACCCCCCCCCCCCCGAGGCCAGCCCTAGGCCCCGGCGGTCACGCATGCGCCCTTGGCCTGTGCGGTGTGTGGGGGCTTGAACCCAAGCCCGCAGGGCTCCCGGAGCGGCCAGAGAAAGAAGGGCCCATGGAGAGGTAGGCGAGGTGGGCAGGGGGCGCCACCTTACTCTCCTCAGCTCCCTGAGGGAGAGAGAGAGAGACAGAGACAGAGAGAGAGATCCCTGACCTCTGAGTCTCTGCCTCCACCGCTGGCTGGTGCCAACTCACGCGCCATCCCACTTCCAGCCATCACCCCCACGCCTGCCTCGGGGCCAGCCCCACCACAGACAGGCCGGTTGGTTCCTGCTCACCTCTGTGCCGTCCCTTCCCGACCTGACCCCAGTGCAGGGGATAAGCTTCAGACAAGTCTTTCCATGTCCCTCTGCATGACAATAGACTTCCTCCCCTCTCCCATTCCACAGGCCCACCCGGGACATCCACCTTTGTCATTAGCTCAGGAGAGGATGCAAGATGAGAATCTCTGCTATTGTGTGGGGAGACTCAGTTTCCCGGGTTTCCCCCATGGACACATGTTCTTCAGCTGGGTCTGATTTTCTCCAGACAAGCTGTCTTGGGAAGGATTTGGCCAGCCCTAAGAACCTGAAGGGAAAGGGCGGAGGGGGGTTCTCTCTCTGCCCCCGACAGCCCCGAGCTGGGTCGGTCCCTCAGACCTGGCCAGGGGCATCCCATCCCCCGGCGCCCTTCCCTGGGGCATCCAAGGGCAGGCTCGGCGCCAGCCCCACCCCGCTCGCCACTGCCCGACCATCGTCCTCCCTCGGGGGGCCTGGGCAGGACAGGGACCCGGCTGTGGGAGGCCTCCAGATCTCAGGCCTGGCACACCGTTTAGCAGGCTGCTTCCTCCTCTGACGGGGGCCCAGCACACGCCCCAGGAGACTTGGCAGCCGCCCCCAGGGCTCTAGCCTCTGGAACTCGTCCCCTTGGAAGGGGCCTGGCCCAGGTGCCAGGTTCGGCTGGTCGGCCAGCCTCCTTTGGAGAAAGCAGGCAAGCCGAGCCAGGCTTGCAGTGGCCCTGGCGTGACACCTGCCACCTCAGGCAGAGGGCCTCCCGCGTGCCCTCCATGGCGGGTTTCTCCCCGGAGCCGTGGCCTGGGCACTAGGAAGGCCGGGCCTCCCCGACTCCCGGGAGGAGGGGCTAGCCCAGTTGCGCCCTGGCCCCCAAACCCTCTGGTGCCATCTGCCTGTCTCGGCACTTCTGACTCCACAGAGCCTTTCCTACATCTGGGCTGCCTGCCGTGGCAAAGTGCAGGCGTGGGGTGAGGCCATGGTTTTGTCTTTCCAGGAAAAAATGAGCCCCTGGCCGAAGCAGCAGGCCCAGGCAGAGCCTTGAGCTTGAAGCCCAGTAGGTCTGTGGCCCTCAGGGCCAGAGCCATGCTTTCAAGGCAGGGAAGCGGCCTGCAAGCTGAGTGGGAGTGGGGGAGGGGAGGGAGACAGCTGAAGCCGAGTCCAGAAGGGCGGCGATGGAAGAGCTGCAGCTGGGTCAGAGCCTGGAGGGAGGGCGGGGCCTTCACTGAGGACACCCCGCCCCCCCGAGGCCAGCCCTAGGCCCCGGCGGTCGCGCATGCGCCCTTGGCCTGTGCGGTGTGTGGGGGGTTGAACCCAAGCCCGCAGGGCTCCCGGAGCGGCCAGAGAAAGAAGGGCCCATGGAGAGGTAGGCGAGGTGGGCAGGGGGCGCCACCTTACTCTCCTCAGCTCCCTGAGGGAGAGAGAGAGAGACAGAGACAGAGAGAGAGATCCCTGACCTCTGAGTCTCTGCCTCCACCGCTGGCTGGTGCCAACTCACGCGCCATCCCACTTCCAGCCATCATCCCCACGCCTGCCTCGGGGCAAGCCCCACCACAGACAGGCCGCCATCCCACTTCCAGCCATCACCCCCACGCCTGCCTCGGGGCCAGCCCCACCACAGACAGGCCGGTTGGTTCCTGCTCACCTCTGTGCCGTCCCTTCCCGACCTGACCCCAGTGCAGGGGATAAGCTTCAGACAAGTCTTTCCATGTCCCTCTGCATGACAATAGACTTCCTCCCCTCTCCCATTCCACAGGCCCACCCGGGACATCCACCTTTGTCATTAGCTCAGGAGAGGATGCAAGATGAGAATCTCTGCTATTGTGTGGGGAGACTCAGTTTCCCGGGTTTCCCCCATGGACACATGTTCTTCAGCTGGGTCTGATTTTCTCCAGACAAGCTGTCTTGGGAAGGATTTGGCCAGCCCTAAGAACCTGAAGGGAAAGGGCGGAGGGGGGTTCTCTCTCTGCCCCCGACAGCCCCGAGCTGGGTCGGTCCCTCAGACCTGGCCAGGGGCATCCCATCCCCCGGCGCCCTTCCCCGGGGCATCCAAGGGCAGGCTCGGCGCCAGCCCCACCCCGCTCGCCACTGCCCGACCATCGTCCTCCCTCGGGGGGCCTGGGCAGGACAGGGACCCGGCTGTGGGAGGCCTCCAGATCTCAGGCCTGGCACACCGTTTACCAGGCTGCTTCCTCCTCTGACGGGGGCCCAGCACACGCCCCAGGAGACTTGGCAGCCGCCCCCAGGGCTCTATCCTCTGGAACTCGTCCCCTTGGAAGGGGCCTGGCCCAGGTGCCAGGTTCGGCTGGTCGGCCAGCCTCCTTTGGAGAAAGCAGGCAAGCCGAGCCAGGCTTGCAGTGGCCCTGGCGTGACACCTGCCACCTCAGGCAGAGGGCCTCCCGCGTGCCCTCCATGGCGGGTTTCTCCCCGGAGCCGTGGCCTGGGCACTAGGAAGGCCGGGCCTCCCCGACTCCCGGGAGGAGGGGCTAGCCCAGTTGCGCCCTGGCCCCCAAACCCTCTGGTGCCATCTGCCTGTCTCGGCACTTCTGACTCCACAGAGCCTTTCCTACATCTGGGCTGCCTGCCGTGGCAAAGTGCAGGCGTGGGGTGAGGCCATGGTTTTGTCTTTCCAGGAAAAAATGAGCCCCTGGCCGAAGCAGCAGGCCCAGGCAGAGCCTTGAGCTTGAAGCCCAGTAGGTCTGTGGCCCTCAGGGCCAGAGCCATGCTTTCAAGGCAGGGAAGCGGCCTGCAAGCTGAGTGGGAGTGGGGGAGGGGAGGGAGACAGCTGAAGCCGAGTCCAGAAGGGCGGCGATGGAAGAGCTGCAGCTGGGTCAGAGCCTGGAGGGAGGGCGGGGCCTTCACTGAGGACACCCCGCCCCCCCGAGGCCAGCCCTAGGCCCCGGCGGTCGCGCATGCGCCCTTGGCCTGTGCGGTGTGTGGGGGGTTGAACCCAAGCCCGCAGGGCTCCCGGAGCGGCCAGAGAAAGAAGGGCCCATGGAGAGGTAGGCGAGGTGGGCAGGGGGCGCCACCTTACTCTCCTCAGCTCCCTGAGGGAGAGAGAGAGAGACAGAGACAGAGAGAGAGATCCCTGACCTCTGAGTCTCTGCCTCCACCGCTGGCTGGTGCCAACTCACGCGCCATCCCACTTCCAGCCATCACCCCCACGCCTGCCTCGGGGCCAGCCCCACCACAGACAGGCCGCCATCCCACTTCCAGCCATCACCCCCACGCCTGCCTCGGGGCCAGCCCCACCACAGACAGGCCGGTTGGTTCCTGCTCACCTCTGTGCCGTCCCTTCCCGACCTGACCCCAGTGCAGGGGATAAGCTTCAGACAAGTCTTTCCATGTCCCTCTGCATGACAATAGACTTCCTCCCCTCTCCCATTCCACAGGCCCACCCGGGACATCCACCTTTGTCATTAGCTCAGGAGAGGATGCAAGATGAGAATCTCTGCTATTGTGTGGGGAGACTCAGTTTCCCGGGTTTCCCCCATGGACACATGTTCTTCAGCTGGGTCTGATTTTCTCCAGACAAGCTGTCTTGGGAAGGATTTGGCCAGCCCTAAGAACCTGAAGGGAAAGGGCGGAGGGGGGTTCTCTCTCTGCCCCCGACAGCCCCGAGCTGGGTCGGTCCCTCAGACCTGGCCAGGGGCAGCCCATCCCCCGGCGCCCTTCCCCGGGGCATCCAAGGGCAGGCTGGGCGCCAGCCCCACCCCGCTCGCCACTGCCCCACCATCGTCCTCCCTCGGGGGGCCTGGGCAGGACAGGGACCCGGCTGTGGGAGGCCTCCAGATCTCAGGCCTGGCACACCGTTTACCAGGCTGCTTCCTCCTCTGACGGGGGCCCAGCACACGCCCCAGGAGACTTGGCAGCCGGCCCCAGGGCTCTAGCCTCTGGAACTCGTCCCCTTGGAAGGGGCCTGGCCCAGGTGCCAGGTTCGGCTGGTCGGCCAGCCTCCTTTGGAGAAAGCAGGCAAGCCGAGCCAGGCTTGCAGTGGCCCTGGCGTGACACCTGCCACCTCAGGCAGAGGGCCTCCCGCGTGCCCTCCATGGCGGGTTTCTCCCCGGAGCCGTGGCCTGGGCACTAGGAAGGCCGGGCCTCCCCGACTCCCGGGAGGAGGGGCTAGCCCAGTTGCGCCCTGGCCCCCAAACCCTCTGGTGCCATCTGCCTGTCTCGGCACTTCTGACTCCACAGAGCCTTTCCTACATCTGGGCTGCCTGCCGCGGCAAAGTGCAGGCGTGGGGTGAGGCCATGGTTTTGTCTTTCCAGGAAAAAATGAGCCCCTGGCCGAAGCAGCAGGCCCAGGCAGAGCCTTGAGCTTGAAGCCCAGTAGGTCTGTGGCCCTCAGGGCCAGAGCCATGCTTTCAAGGCAGGGAAGCGGCCTGCAAGCTGACTGGGAGTGGGGGAGGGGAGGGAGACAGCTGAAGCCGAGTCCAGAAGGGCGGCGATGGAAGAGCTACAGCTGGGTCAGAGCCTGGAGGGAGGGCGGGGCCTTCACTGAGGACCCCCCCCCCCGAGGCCAGCCCTAGGCCCCGGCGGTCACGCATGCGCCCTTGGCCTGTGCGGTGTGTGGGGGGTTGAACCCAAGCCCGCAGGGCTCCCGGAGCGGCCAGAGAAAGAAGGGCCCATGGAGAGGTAGGCGAGGTGGGCAGGGGGCGCCACCTTACTCTCCTCAGCTCCCTGAGGGAGAGAGAGAGAGACAGAGACAGAGAGAGAGATCCCTGACCTCTGAGTCTCTGCCTCCACCGCTGGCTGGTGCCAACTCACGCGCCATCCCACTTCCAGCCATCACCCCCACGCCTGCGTCGGGGCCAGCCCCACCACAGACAGGCCTCCATCCCACTTCCAGCCATCACCCCCACGCCTGCCTCGGGGCCAGCCCCACCACAGACAGGCCGGTTGGTTCCTGCTCACCTCTGTGCCGTCCCTTCCCGACCTGACCCCAGTGCAGGGGATAAGCTTCAGACAAGTCTTTCCATGTCCCTCTGCATGACAATAGACTTCCTCCCCTCTCCCATTCCACAGGCCCACCCGGGACATCCACCTTTGTCATTAGCTCAGGAGAGGATGCAAGATGAGAATCTCTGCTATTGTGTGGGGAGACTCAGTTTCCCGGGTTTCCCCCATGGACACATGTTCTTCAGCTGGGTCTGATTTTCTCCAGACAAGCTGTCTTGGGAAGGATTTGGCCAGCCCTAAGAACCTGAAGGGAAAGGGCGGAGGGGGGTTCTCTCTCTGCCCCCGACAGCCCCGAGCTGGGTCGGTCCCTCAGACCTGGCCAGGGGCAGCCCATCCCCCGGCGCCCTTCCCCGGGGCATCCAAGGGCAGGCTGGGCGCCAGCCCCACCCCGCTCGCCACTGCCCGACCATCGTCCTCCCTCGGGGGGCCTGGGCAGGACAGGGACCCGGCTGTGGGAGGCCTCCAGATCTCAGGCCTGGCACACCGTTTACCAGGCTGCTTCCTCCTCTGACGGGGGCCCAGCACACGCCCCAGGAGACTTGGCAGCCGGCCCCAGGGCTCTAGCCTCTGGAACTCGTCCCCTTGGAAGGGGCCTGGCCCAGGTGCCAGGTTCGGCTGGTCGGCCAGCCTCCTTTGGAGAAAGCAGGCAAGCCGAGCCAGGCTTGCAGTGGCCCTGGCGTGACACCTGCCACCTCAGGCAGAGGGCCTCCCGCGTGCCCTCCATGGCGGGTTTCTCCCCGGAGCCGTGGCCTGGGCACTAGGAAGGCCGGGCCTCCCCGACTCCCGGGAGGAGGGGCTAGCCCAGTTGCGCCCTGGCCCCCAAACCCTCTGGTGCCATCTGCCTGTCTCGGCACTTCTGACTCCACAGAGCCTTTCCTACATCTGGGCTGCCTGCCGTGGCAAAGTGCAGGCGTGAGGTGAGGCCATGGTTTTGTCTTTCCAGGAAAAAATGAGCCCCTGGCCGAAGCAGCAGGCCCAGGCAGAGCCTTGAGCTTGAAGCCCAGTAGGTCTGTGGCCCTCAGGGCCAGAGCCATGCTTTCAAGGCAGGGAAGCGGCCTGCAAGCTGAGTGGGAGTGGGGGAGGGGAGGGAGACAGCTGAAGCCGAGTCCAGAAGGGCGGCGATGGAAGAGCTGCAGCTGGGTCAGAGCCTGGAGGGAGGGCGGGGCCTTCACTGAGGACCCCCCCCCCCCGAAGCCAGCCCTAGGCCCCGGCGGTCACGCATGCGCCCTTGGCCTGTGCGGTGTGTGGGGGGTTGAACCCAAGCCCGCAGGGCTCCCGGAGCGGCCAGAGAAAGAAGGGCCCATGGAGAGGTAGGCGAGGTGGGCAGGGGGCGCCACCTTACTCTCCTCAGCTCCCTGAGGGAGAGAGAGAGAGACAGAGACAGAGAGAGAGATCCCTGACCTCTGAGTCTCTGCCTCCACCGCTGGCTGGTGCCAACTCACGCGCCATCCCACTTCCAGCCATCACCCCCACGCCTGCCTCGGGGCCAGCCCCACCACAGACAGGCCGCCATCCCACTTCCAGCCATCACCCCCACGCCTGCCTCGGGGCCAGCCCCACCACAGACAGGCCGGTTGGTTCCTGCTCACCTCTGTGCCGTCCCTTCCCGACCTGACCCCAGTGCAGGGGATAAGCTTCAGACAAGTCTTTCCATGTCCCTCTGCATGACAATAGACTTCCTCCCCTCTCCCATTCCACAGGCCCACCCGGGACATCCACCTTTGTCATTAGCTCAGGAGAGGATGCAAGATGAGAATCTCTGCTATTGTGTGGGGAGACTCAGTTTCCCGGGTTTCCCCCATGGACACATGTTCTTCAGCTGGGTCTGATTTTCTCCAGACAAGCTGTCTTGGGAAGGATTTGGCCAGCCCTAAGAACCTGAAGGGAACGGGCGGAGGGGGGTTCTCTCTCTGCCCCCGACAGCCCCGAGCTGGGTCGGTCCCTCAGACCTGGCCAGGGGCAGCCCATCCCCCGGCGCCCTTCCCCGGGGCATCCAAGGGCAGGCTGGGCGCCAGCCCCACCCCGCTCGCCACTGCCCGACCATCGTCCTCCCTCGGGGGGCCTGGGCAGGACAGGGACCCGGCTGTGGGAGGCCTCCAGATCTCAGGCCTGGCACACCGTTTACCAGGCTGCTTCCTCCTCTGACGGGGGCCCAGCACACGCCCCAGGAGACTTGGCAGCCGGCCCCAGGGCTCTAGCCTCTGGAACTCGTCCCCTTGGAAGGGGCCTGGCCCAGGTGCCAGGTTCGGCTGGTCGGCCAGCCTCCTTTGGAGAAAGCAGGCAAGCCGAGCCAGGCTTGCAGTGGCCCTGGCGTGACACCTGCCACCTCAGGCAGAGGGCCTCCCGCGTGCCCTCCATGGCGGGTTTCTCCCCGGAGCCGTGGCCTGGGCACTAGGAAGGCCGGGCCTCCCCGACTCCCGGGAGGAGGGGCTAGCCCAGTTGCGCCCTGGCCCCCAAACCCTCTGGTGCCATCTGCCTGTCTCGGCACTTCTGACTCCACAGAGCCTTTCCTACATCTGGGCTGCCTGCCGTGGCAAAGTGCAGGCGTGGGGTGAGGCCATGGTTTTGTCTTTCCAGGAAAAAATGAGCCCCTGGCCGAAGCAGCAGGCCCAGGCAGAGCCTTGAGCTTGAAGCCCAGTAGGTCTGTGGCCCTCAGGGCCAGAGCCATGCTTTCAAGGCAGGGAAGCGGCCTGCAAGCTGAGTGGGAGTGGGGGAGGGGAGGGAGACAGCTGAAGCCGAGTCCAGAAGGGCGGCGATGGAAGAGCTGCAGCTGGGTCAGAGCCTGGAGGGAGGGCGGGGCCTTCACTGAGGACCCCCCCCCCCCCGAGGCCAGCCCTAGGCCCCGGCGGTCACGCATGCGCCCTTGGCCTGTGCGGTGTGTGGGGGGTTGAACCCAAGCCCGCAGGGCTCCCGGAGCGGCCAGAGAAAGAAGGGCCCATGGAGAGGTAGGCGAGGTGGGCAGGGGGCGCCACCTTACTCTCCTCAGCTCCCTGAGGGAGAGAGAGAGAGACAGAGACAGAGAGAGAGATCCCTGACCTCTGAGTCTCTGCCTCCACCGCTGGCTGGTGCCAACTCACGCGCCATCCCACTTCCAGCCATCACCCCCACGCCTGCGTCGGGGCCAGCCCCACCACAGACAGGCCTCCATCCCACTTCCAGCCATCACCCCCATGCCTGCCTCGGGGCCAGCCCCACCACAGACAGGCCGGTTGGTTCCTGCTCACCTCTGTGCCGTCCCTTCCCGACCTGACCCCAGTGCAGGGGATAAGCTTCAGACAAGTCTTTCCATGTCCCTCTGCATGACAATAGACTTCCTCCCCTCTCCCATTCCACAGGCCCACCCGGGACATCCACCTTTGTCATTAGCTCAGGAGAGGATGCAAGATGAGAATCTCTGCTATTGTGTGGGGAGACTCAGTTTCCCGGGTTTCCCCCATGGACACATGTTCTTCAGCTGGGTCTGATTTTCTCCAGACAAGCTGTCTTGGGAAGGATTTGGCCAGCCCTAAGAACCTGAAGGGAAAGGGCGGAGGGGGGTTCTCTCTCTGCCCCCGACAGCCCCGAGCTGGGTCGGTCCCTCAGACCTGGCCAGGGGCAGCCCATCCCCCGGCGCCCTTCCCCGGGGCATCCAAGGGCAGGCTGGGCGCCAGCCCCACCCCGCTCGCCACTGCCCCACCATCGTCCTCCCTCGGGGGGCCTGGGCAGGACAGGGACCCGGCTGTGGGAGGCCTCCAGATCTCAGGCCTGGCACACCGTTTACCAGGCTGCTTCCTCCTCTGACGGGGGCCCAGCACACGCCCCAGGAGACTTGGCAGCCGGCCCCAGGGCTCTAGCCTCTGGAACTCGTCCCCTTGGAAGGGGCCTGGCCCAGGTGCCAGGTTCGGCTGGTCGGCCAGCCTCCTTTGGAGAAAGCAGGCAAGCCGAGCCAGGCTTGCAGTGGCCCTGGCGTGACACCTGCCACCTCAGGCAGAGGGCCTCCCGCGTGCCCTCCATGGCGGGTTTCTCCCCGGAGCCGTGGCCTGGGCACTAGGAAGGCCGGGCCTCCCCGACTCCCGGGAGGAGGGGCTAGCCCAGTTGCGCCCTGGCCCCCAAACCCTCTGGTGCCATCTGCCTGTCTCGGCACTTCTGACTCCACAGAGCCTTTCCTACATCTGGGCTGCCTGCCGTGGCAAAGTGCAGGCGTGAGGTGAGGCCATGGTTTTGTCTTTCCAGGAAAAAATGAGCCCCTGGCCGAAGCAGCAGGCCCAGGCAGAGCCTTGAGCTTGAAGCCCAGTAGGTCTGTGGCCCTCAGGGCCAGAGCCATGCTTTCAAGGCAGGGAAGCGGCCTGCAAGCTGAGTGGGAGTGGGGGAGGGGAGGGAGACAGCTGAAGCCGAGTCCAGAAGGGCGGCGATGGAAGAGCTGCAGCTGGGTCAGAGCCTGGAGGGAGGGCGGGGCCTTCACTGAGGACCCCCCCCCCCCCGAGGCCAGCCCTAGGCCCCGGCGGTCACGCATGCGCCCTTGGCCTGTGCGGTGTGTGGGGGGTTGAACCCAAGCCCGCAGGGCTCCCGGAGCGGCCAGAGAAAGAAGGGCCCATGGAGAGGTAGGCGAGGTGGGCAGGGGGCGCCACCTTACTCTCCTCAGCTCCCTGAGGGAGAGAGAGAGAGACAGAGACAGAGAGAGAGATCCCTGACCTCTGAGTCTCTGCCTCCACCGCTGGCTGGTGCCAACTCACGCGCCATCCCACTTCCAGCCATCACCCCCACGCCTGCCTCGGGGCCAGCCCCACCACAGACAGGCCGCCATCCCACTTCCAGCCATCACCCCCACGCCTGCCTCGGGGCCAGCCCCACCACAGACAGGCCGGTTGGTTCCTGCTCACCTCTGTGCCGTCCCTTCCCGACCTGACCCCAGTGCAGGGGATAAGCTTCAGACAAGTCTTTCCATGTCCCTCTGCATGACAATAGACTTCCTCCCCTCTCCCATTCCACAGGCCCACCCGGGACATCCACCTTTGTCATTAGCTCAGGAGAGGAT
Source organism: Diceros bicornis minor (assembly GCF_020826845.1). Taxonomy (NCBI): domain Eukaryota; kingdom Metazoa; phylum Chordata; class Mammalia; order Perissodactyla; family Rhinocerotidae; genus Diceros; species Diceros bicornis. Next base: position 27,149 of record NW_026691479.1, read on the forward strand.
GCAAGATGAGAATCTCTGCTATTGTGTGGGGAGACTCAGTTTCCCGGGTTTCCCCCATGGACACATGTTCTTCAGCTGGGTCTGATTTTCTCCAGACAAGCTGTCTTGGGAAGGATTTGGCCAGCCCTAAGAACCTGAAGGGAACGGGCGGAGGGGGGTTCTCTCTCTGCCCCCGACAGCCCCGAGCTGGGTCGGTCCCTCAGACCTGGCCAGGGGCATCCCATCCCCCGGCGCCCTTCCCCGGGGCATCCAAGGGCAGGCTCGGCGCCAGCCCCACCCCGCTCGCCACTGCCCGACCATCGTCCTCCCTCGGGGGGCCTGGGCAGGACAGGGACCCGGCTGTGGGAGGCCTCCAGATCTCAGGCCTGGCACACCGTTTACCAGGCTGCTTCCTCCTCTGACGGGGGCCCAGCACACGCCCCAGGAGACTTGGCAGCCGGCCCCAGGGCTCTAGCCTCTGGAACTCGTCCCCTTGGAAGGGGCCTGGCCCAGGTGCCAGGTTCGGCTGGTCGGCCAGCCTCCTTTGGAGAAAGCAGGCAAGCCGAGCCAGGCTTGCAGTGGCCCTGGCGTGACACCTGCCACCTCAGGCAGAGGGCCTCCCGCGTGCCCTCCATGGCGGGTTTCTCCCCGGAGCCGTGGCCTGGGCACTAGGAAGGCCGGGCCTCCCCGACTCCCGGGAGGAGGGGCTAGCCCAGTTGCGCCCTGGCCCCCAAACCCTCTGGTGCCATCTGCCTGTCTCGGCACTTCTGACTCCACAGAGCCTTTCCTACATCTGGGCTGCCTGCCGTGGCAAAGTGCAGGCGTGGGGTGAGGCCATGGTTTTGTCTTTCCAGGAAAAAATGAGCCCCTGGCCGAAGCAGCAGGCCCAGGCAGAGCCTTGAGCTTGAAGCCCAGTAGGTCTGTGGCCCTCAGGGCCAGAGCCATGCTTTCAAGGCAGGGAAGCGGCCTGCAAGCTGAGTGGGAGTGGGGGAGGGGAGGGAGACAGCTGAAGCCGAGTCCAGAAGGGCGGCGATGGAAGAGCTGCAGCTGGGTCAGAGCCTGGAGGGAGGGCGGGTCCTTCACTGAGGACCCCCCCCCCCGAGGCCAGCCCTAGGCCCCGGCGGTCACGCATGCGCCCTTGGCCTGTGCGGTGTGTGGGGGGTTGAACCCAAGCCCGCAGGGCTCCCGGAGCGGCCAGAGAAAGAAGGGCCCATGGAGAGGTAGGCGAGGTGGGCAGGGGGCGCCACCTTACTCTCCTCAGCTCCCTGAGGGAGAGAGAGAGAGACAGAGACAGAGAGAGAGATCCCTGACCTCTGAATCTCTGCCTCCACCGCTGGCTGGTGCCAACTCACGCGCCATCCCACTTCCAGCCATCACCCCCACGCCTGCCTCGGGGCCAGCCCCACCACAGACAGGCCGCCATCCCACTTCCAGCCATCACCCCCACGCCTGCCTCGGGGCCAGCCCCACCACAGACAGGCCGGTTGGTTCCTGCTCACCTCTGTGCCGTCCCTTCCCGACCTGACCCCAGTGCAGGGGATAAGCTTCAGACAAGTCTTTCCATGTCCCTCTGCATGACAATAGACTTCCTCCCCTCTCCCATTCCACAGGCCCACCCGGGACATCCACCTTTGTCATTAGCTCAGGAGAGGATGCAAGATGAGAATCTCTGCTATTGTGTGGGGAGACTCAGTTTCCCGGGTTTCCCCCATGGACACATGTTCTTCAGCTGGGTCTGATTTTCTCCAGACAAGCTGTCTTGGGAAGGATTTGGCCAGCCCTAAGAACCTGAAGGGAAAGGGCGGAGGGGGGTTCTCTCTCTGCCCCCGACAGCCCCGAGCTGGGTCGGTCCCTCAGACCTGGCCAGGGGCATCCCATCCCCCGGCGCCCTTCCCCGGGGCATCCAAGGGCAGGCTCGGCGCCAGCCCCACCCCGCTCGCCACTGCCCGACCATCGTCCTCCCTCGGGGGGCCTGGGCAGGACAGGGACCCGGCTGTGGGAGGCCTCCAGATCTCAGGCCTGGCACACCGTTTACCAGGCTGCTTCCTCCTCTGACGGGGGCCCAGCACACGCCCCAGGAGACTTGGCAGCCGGCCCCAGGGCTCTAGCCTCTGGAACTCGTCCCCTTGGAAGGGGCCTGGCCCAGGTGCCAGGTTCGGCTGGTCGGCCAGCCTCCTTTGGAGAAAGCAGGCAAGCCGAGCCAGGCTTGCAGTGGCCCTGGCGTGACACCTGCCACCTCAGGCAGAGGGCCTCCCGCGTGCCCTCCATGGCGGGTTTCTCCCCGGAGCCGTGGCCTGGGCACTAGGAAGGCCGGGCCTCCCCGACTCCCGGGAGGAGGGGCTAGCCCAGTTGCGCCCTGGCCCCCAAACCCTCTGGTGCCATCTGCCTGTCTCGGCACTTCTGACTCCACAGAGCCTTTCCTACATCTGGGCTGCCTGCCGTGGCAAAGTGCAGGCGTGGGGTGAGGCCATGGTTTTGTCTTTCCAGGAAAAAATGAGCCCCTGGCCGAAGCAGCAGGCCCAGGCAGAGCCTTGAGCTTGAAGCCCAGTAGGTCTGTGGCCCTCAGGGCCAGAGCCATGCTTTCAAGGCAGGGAAGCGGCCTGCAAGCTGAGTGGGAGTGGGGGAGGGGAGGGAGACAGCTGAAGCCGAGTCCAGAAGGGCGGCGATGGAAGAGCTGCAGCTGGGTCAGAGCCTGGAGGGAGGGCGGGCCTTCACTGAGGACACCCCGCCCCCCCGAGGCCAGCCCTAGGCCCCGGCGGTCGCGCATGCGCCCTTGGCCTGTGCGGTGTGTGGGGGGTTGAACCCAAGCCCGCAGGGCTCCCGGAGCGGCCAGAGAAAGAAGGGCCCATGGAGAGGTAGGCGAGGTGGGCAGGGGGCGCCACCTTACTCTCCTCAGCTCCCTGAGGGAGAGAGAGAGAGACAGAGACAGAGAGAGAGATCCCTGACCTCTGAGTCTCTGCCTCCACCGCTGGCTGGTGCCAACTCACGCGCCATCCCACTTCCAGCCATCATCCCCACGCCTTCCTCGGGGCAAGCCCCACCACAGACAGGCCGCCATCCCACTTCCAGCCATCACCCCCACGCCTGCCTCGGGGCCAGCCCCACCACAGACAGGCCGGTTGGTTCCTGCTCACCTCTGTGCCGTCCCTTCCCGACCTGACCCCAGTGCAGGGGATAAGCTTCAGACAAGTCTTTCCATGTCCCTCTGCATGACAATAGACTTCCTCCCCTCTCCCATTCCACAGGCCCACCCGGGACATCCACCTTTGTCATTAGCTCAGGAGAGGATGCAAGATGAGAATCTCTGCTATTGTGTGGGGAGACTCAGTTTCCCGGGTTTCCCCCATGGACACATGTTCTTCAGCTGGGTCTGATTTTCTCCAGACAAGCTGTCTTGGGAAGGATTTGGCCAGCCCTAAGAACCTGAAGGGAAAGGGCGGAGGGGGGTTCTCTCTCTGCCCCCGACAGCCCCGAGCTGGGTCGGTCCCTCAGACCTGGCCAGGGGCATCCCATCCCCCGGCGCCCTTCCCCGGGGCATCCAAGGGCAGGCTCGGCGCCAGCCCCACCCCGCTCGCCACTGCCCGACCATCGTCCTCCCTCGGGGGGCCTGGGCAGGACAGGGACCCGGCTGTGGGAGGCCTCCAGATCTCAGGCCTGGCACACCGTTTACCAGGCTGCTTCCTCCTCTGACGGGGGCCCAGCACACGCCCCAGGAGACTTGGCAGCCGCCCCCAGGGCTCTAGCCTCTGGAACTCGTCCCCTTGGAAGGGGCCTGGCCCAGGTGCCAGGTTCGGCTGGTCGGCCAGCCTCCTTTGGAGAAAGCAGGCAAGCCGAGCCAGGCTTGCAGTGGCCCTGGCGTGACACCTGCCACCTCAGGCAGAGGGCCTCCCGCGTGCCCTCCATGGCGGGTTTCTCCCCGGAGCCGTGGCCTGGGCACTAGGAAGGCCGGGCCTCCCCGACTCCCGGGAGGAGGGGCTAGCCCAGTTGCGCCCTGGCCCCCAAACCCTCTGGTGCCATCTGCCTGTCTCGGCACTTCTGACTCCACAGAGCCTTTCCTACATCTGGGCTGCCTGCCGTGGCAAAGTGCAGGCGTGGGGTGAGGCCATGGTTTTGTCTTTCCAGGAAAAAATGAGCCCCTGGCCGAAGCAGCAGGCCCAGGCAGAGCCTTGAGCTTGAAGCCCAGTAGGTCTGTGGCCCTCAGGGCCAGAGCCATGCTTTCAAGGCAGGGAAGCGGCCTGCAAGCTGAGTGGGAGTGGGGGAGGGGAGGGAGACAGCTGAAGCCGAGTCCAGAAGGGCGGCGATGGAAGAGCTGCAGCTGGGTCAGAGCCTGGAGGGAGGGCGGGGCCTTCACTGAGGACCCCCCCCCCCCCGAGGCCAGCCCTAGGCCCCGGCGGTCACGCATGCGCCCTTGGCCTGTGCGGTGTGTGGGGGGTTGAACCCAAGCCCGCAGGGCTCCCGGAGCGGCCAGAGAAAGAAGGGCCCATGGAGAGGTAGGCGAGGTGGGCAGGGGGCGCCACCTTACTCTCCTCAGCTCCCTGAGGGAGAGAGAGAGAGACAGAGACAGAGAGAGAGATCCCTGACCTCTGAGTCTCTGCCTCCACCGCTGGCTGGTGCCAACTCACGCGCCATCCCACTTCCAGCCATCACCCCCACGCCTGCCTCGGGGCCAGCCCCACCACAGACAGGCCGGTTGGTTCCTGCTCACCTCTGTGCCGTCCCTTCCCGACCTGACCCCAGTGCAGGGGATAAGCTTCAGACAAGTCTTTCCATGTCCCTCTGCATGACAATAGACTTCCTCCCCTCTCCCATTCCACAGGCCCACCCGGGACATCCACCTTTGTCATTAGCTCAGGAGAGGATGCAAGATGAGAATCTCTGCTATTGTGTGGGGAGACTCAGTTTCCCGGGTTTCCCCCATGGACACATGTTCTTCAGCTGGGTCTGATTTTCTCCAGACAAGCTGTCTTGGGAAGGATTTGGCCAGCCCTAAGAACCTGAAGGGAAAGGGCGGAGGGGGGTTCTCTCTCTGCCCCCGACAGCCCCGAGCTGGGTCGGTCCCTCAGACCTGGCCAGGGGCAGCCCATCCCCCGGCGCCCTTCCCCGGGGCATCCAAGGGCAGGCTGGGCGCCAGCCCCACCCCGCTCGCCACTGCCCGACCATCGTCCTCCCTCAGGGGCCTGGGCAGGACAGGGACCCGGCTGTGGGAGGCCTCCAGATCTCAGGCCTGGCACACCGTTTACCAGGCTGCTTCCTCCTCTGACGGGGGCCCAGCACACGCCCCAGGAGACTTGGCAGCCGGCCCCAGGGCTCTAGCCTCTGGAACTCGTCCCCTTGGAAGGGGCCTGGCCCAGGTGCCAGGTTCGGCTGGTCGGCCAGCCTCCTTTGGAGAAAGCAGGCAAGCCGAGCCAGGCTTGCAGTGGCCCTGGCGTGACACCTGCCACCTCAGGCAGAGGGCCTCCCGCGTGCCCTCCATGGCGGGTTTCTCCCCGGAGCCGTGGCCTGGGCACTAGGAAGGCCGGGCCTCCCCGACTCCCGGGAGGAGGGGCTAGCCCAGTTGCGCCCTGGCCCCCAAACCCTCTGGTGCCATCTGCCTGTCTCGGCACTTCTGACTCCACAGAGCCTTTCCTACATCTGGGCTGCCTGCCGTGGCAAAGTGCAGGCGTGGGGTGAGGCCATGGTTTTGTCTTTCCAGGAAAAAATGAGCCCCTGGCCGAAGCAGCAGGCCCAGGCAGAGCCTTGAGCTTGAAGCCCAGTAGGTCTGTGGCCCTCAGGGCCAGAGCCATGCTTTCAAGGCAGGGAAGCGGCCTGCAAGCTGAGTGGGAGTGGGGGAGGGGAGGGAGACAGCTGAAGCCGAGTCCAGAAGGGCGGCGATGGAAGAGCTGCAGCTGGGTCAGAGCCTGGAGGGAGGGCGGGGCCTTCACTGAGGACCCCCCCCCCGAGGCCAGCCCTAGGCCCCGGCGGTCACGCATGCGCCCTTGGCCTGTGCGGTGTGTGGGGGGTTGAACCCAAGCCCGCAGGGCTCCCGGAGCGGCCAGAGAAAGAAGGGCCCATGGAGAGGTAGGCGAGGTGGGCAGGGGGCGCCACCTTACTCTCCTCAGCTCCCTGAGGGAGAGAGAGAGAGACAGAGACAGAGAGAGAGATCCCTGACCTCTGAGTCTCTGCCTCCACCGCTGGCTGGTGCCAACTCACGCGCCATCCCACTTCCAGCCATCACCCCCACGCCTGCCTCGGGGCCAGCCCCACCACAGACAGGCCGCCATCCCACTTCCAGCCATCACCCCCACGCCTGCCTCGGGGCCAGCCCCACCACAGACAGGCCGGTTGGTTCCTGCTCACCTCTGTGCCGTCCCTTCCCGACCTGACCCCAGTGCAGGGGATAAGCTTCAGACAAGTCTTTCCATGTCCCTCTGCATGACAATAGACTTCCTCCCCTCTCCCATTCCACAGGCCCACCCGGGACATCCACCTTTGTCATTAGCTCAGGAGAGGATGCAAGATGAGAATCTCTGCTATTGTGTGGGGAGACTCAGTTTCCCGGGTTTCCCCCATGGACACATGTTCTTCAGCTGGGTCTGATTTTCTCCAGACAAGCTGTCTTGGGAAGGATTTGGCCAGCCCTAAGAACCTGAAGGGAACGGGCGGAGGGGGGTTCTCTCTCTGCCCCCGACAGCCCCGAGCTGGGTCGGTCCCTCAGACCTGGCCAGGGGCAGCCCATCCCCCGGCGCCCTTCCCCGGGGCATCCAAGGGCAGGCTGGGCGCCAGCCCCACCCCGCTCGCCACTGCCCGACCATCGTCCTCCCTCGGGGGGCCTGGGCAGGACAGGGACCCGGCTGTGGGAGGCCTCCAGATCTCAGGCCTGGCACACCGTTTACCAGGCTGCTTCCTCCTCTGACGGGGGCCCAGCACACGCCCCAGGAGACTTGGCAGCCGGCCCCAGGGCTCTAGCCTCTGGAACTCGTCCCCTTGGAAGGTGCCTGGCCCAGGTGCCAGGTTCGGCTGGTCGGCCAGCCTCCTTTGGAGAAAGCAGGCAAGCCGAGCCAGGCTTGCAGTGGCCCTGGCGTGACACCTGCCACCTCAGGCAGAGGGCCTCCCGCGTGCCCTCCATGGCGGGTTTCTCCCCGGAGCCGTGGCCTGGGCACTAGGAAGGCCGGGCCTCCCCGACTCCCGGGAGGAGGGGCTAGCCCAGTTGCGCCCTGGCCCCCAAACCCTCTGGTGCCATCTGCCTGTCTCGGCACTTCTGACTCCACAGAGCCTTTCCTACATCTGGGCTGCCTGCCGTGGCAAAGTGCAGGCGTGGGGTGAGGCCATGGTTTTGTCTTTCCAGGAAAAAATGAGCCCCTGGCCGAAGCAGCAGGCCCAGGCAGAGCCTTGAGCTTGAAGCCCAGTAGGTCTGTGGCCCTCAGGGCCAGAGCCATGCTTTCAAGGCAGGGAAGCGGCCTGCAAGCTGAGTGGGAGTGGGGGAGGGGAGGGAGACAGCTGAAGCCGAGTCCAGAAGGGCGGCGATGGAAGAGCTGCAGCTGGGTCAGAGCCTGGAGGGAGGGCGGGGCCTTCACTGAGGACCCCCCCCCCCCGAGGCCAGCCCTAGGCCCCGGCGGTCACGCATGCGCCCTTGGCCTGTGCGGTGTGTGGGGGGTTGAACCCAAGCCCGCAGGGCTCCCGGAGCGGCCAGAGAAAGAAGGGCCCATGGAGAGGTAGGCGAGGTGGGCAGGGGGCGCCACCTTACTCTCCTCAGCTCCCTGAGGGAGAGAGAGAGAGACAGAGACAGAGAGAGAGATCCCTGACCTCTGAGTCTCTGCCTCCACCGCTGGCTGGTGCCAACTCACGCGCCATCCCACTTCCAGCCATCACCCCCACGCCTGCCTCGGGGCCAGCCCCACCACAGACAGGCCGGTTGGTTCCTGCTCACCTCTGTGCCGTCCCTTCCCGACCTGACCCCAGTGCAGGGGATAAGCTTCAGACAAGTCTTTCCATGTCCCTCTGCATGACAATAGACTTCCTCCCCTCTCCCATTCCACAGGCCCACCCGGGACATCCACCTTTGTCATTAGCTCAGGAGAGGATGCAAGATGAGAATCTCTGCTATTGTGTGGGGAGACTCAGTTTCCCGGGTTTCCCCCATGGACACATGTTCTTCAGCTGGGTCTGATTTTCTCCAGACAAGCTGTCTTGGGAAGGATTTGGCCAGCCCTAAGAACCTGAAGGGAAAGGGCGGAGGGGGGTTCTCTCTCTGCCCCCGACAGCCCCGAGCTGGGTCGGTCCCTCAGACCTGGCCAGGGGCAGCCCATCCCCCGGCGCCCTTCCCCGGGGCATCCAAGGGCAGGCTGGGCGCCAGCCCCACCCCGCTCGCCACTGCCCGACCATCGTCCTCCCTCAGGGGCCTGGGCAGGACAGGGACCCGGCTGTGGGAGGCCTCCAGATCTCAGGCCTGGCACACCGTTTACCAGGCTGCTTCCTCCTCTGACGGGGGCCCAGCACACGCCCCAGGAGACTTGGCAGCCGGCCCCAGGGCTCTAGCCTCTGGAACTCGTCCCCTTGGAAGGGGCCTGGCCCAGGTGCCAGGTTCGGCTGGTCGGCCAGCCTCCTTTGGAGAAAGCAGGCAAGCCGAGCCAGGCTTGCAGTGGCCCTGGCGTGACACCTGCCACCTCAGGCAGAGGGCCTCCCGCGTGCCCTCCATGGCGGGTTTCTCCCCGGAGCCGTGGCCTGGGCACTAGGAAGGCCGGGCCTCCCCGACTCCCGGGAGGAGGGGCTAGCCCAGTTGCGCCCTGGCCCCCAAACCCTCTGGTGCCATCTGCCTGTCTCGGCACTTCTGACTCCACAGAGCCTTTCCTACATCTGGGCTGCCTGCCGTGGCAAAGTGCAGGCGTGGGGTGAGGCCATGGTTTTGTCTTTCCAGGAAAAAATGAGCCCCTGGCCGAAGCAGCAGGCCCAGGCAGAGCCTTGAGCTTGAAGCCCAGTAGGTCTGTGGCCCTCAGGGCCAGAGCCATGCTTTCAAGGCAGGGAAGCGGCCTGCAAGCTGAGTGGGAGTGGGGGAGGGGAGGGAGACAGCTGAAGCCGAGTCCAGAAGGGCGGCGATGGAAGAGCTGCAGCTGGGTCAGAGCCTGGAGGGAGGGCGGGGCCTTCACTGAGGACCCCCCCCCCCGAGGCCAGCCCTAGGCCCCGGCGGTCACGCATGCGCCCTTGGCCTGTGCGGTGTGTGGGGGGTTGAACCCAAGCCCGCAGGGCTCCCGGAGCGGCCAGAGAAAGAAGGGCCCATGGAGAGGTAGGCGAGGTGGGCAGGGGGCGCCACCTTACTCTCCTCAGCTCCCTGAGGGAGAGAGAGAGAGACAGAGACAGAGAGAGAGATCCCTGACCTCTGAGTCTCTGCCTCCACCGCTGGCTGGTGCCAACTCACGCGCCATCCCACTTCCAGCCATCACCCCCACGCCTGCCTCGGGGCCAGCCCCACCACAGACAGGCCGCCATCCCACTTCCAGCCATCACCCCCACGCCTGCCTCGGGGCCAGCCCCACCACAGACAGGCCGGTTGGTTCCTGCTCACCTCTGTGCCGTCCCTTCCCGACCTGACCCCAGTGCAGGGGATAAGCTTCAGACAAGTCTTTCCATGTCCCTCTGCATGACAATAGACTTCCTCCCCTCTCCCATTCCACAGGCCCACCCGGGACATCCACCTTTGTCATTAGCTCAGGAGAGGATGCAAGATGAGAATCTCTGCTATTGTGTGGGGAGACTCAGTTTCCCGGGTTTCCCCCATGGACACATGTTCTTCAGCTGGGTCTGATTTTCTCCAGACAAGCTGTCTTGGGAAGGATTTGGCCAGCCCTAAGAACCTGAAGGGAACGGGCGGAGGGGGGTTCTCTCTCTGCCCCCGACAGCCCCGAGCTGGGTCGGTCCCTCAGACCTGGCCAGGGGCAGCCCATCCCCCGGCGCCCTTCCCCGGGGCATCCAAGGGCAGGCTGGGCGCCAGCCCCACCCCGCTCGCCACTGCCCGACCATCGTCCTCCCTCGGGGGGCCTGGGCAGGACAGGGACCCGGCTGTGGGAGGCCTCCAGATCTCAGGCCTGGCACACCGTTTACCAGGCTGCTTCCTCCTCTGACGGGGGCCCAGCACACGCCCCAGGAGACTTGGCAGCCGGCCCCAGGGCTCTAGCCTCTGGAACTCGTCCCCTTGGAAGGTGCCTGGCCCAGGTGCCAGGTTCGGCTGGTCGGCCAGCCTCCTTTGGAGAAAGCAGGCAAGCCGAGCCAGGCTTGCAGTGGCCCTGGCGTGACACCTGCCACCTCAGGCAGAGGGCCTCCCGCGTGCCCTCCATGGCGGGTTTCTCCCCGGAGCCGTGGCCTGGGCACTAGGAAGGCCGGGCCTCCCCGACTCCCGGGAGGAGGGGCTAGCCCAGTTGCGCCCTGGCCCCCAAACCCTCTGGTGCCATCTGCCTGTCTCGGCACTTCTGACTCCACAGAGCCTTTCCTACATCTGGGCTGCCTGCCGTGGCAAAGTGCAGGCGTGGGGTGAGGCCATGGTTTTGTCTTTCCAGGAAAAAATGAGCCCCTGGCCGAAGCAGCAGGCCCAGGCAGAGCCTTGAGCTTGAAGCCCAGTAGGTCTGTGGCCCTCAGGGCCAGAGCCATGCTTTCAAGGCAGGGAAGCGGCCTGCAAGCTGAGTGGGAGTGGGGGAGGGGAGGGAGACAGCTGAAGCCGAGTCCAGAAGGGCGGCGATGGAAGAGCTGCAGCTGGGTCAGAGCCTGGAGGGAGGGCGGGGCCTTCACTGAGGACCCCCCCCCCCCGAGGCCAGCCCTAGGCCCCGGCGGTCACGCATGCGCCCTTGGCCTGTGCGGTGTGTGGGGGGTTGAACCCAAGCCCGCAGGGCTCCCGGAGCGGCCAGAGAAAGAAGGGCCCATGGAGAGGTAGGCGAGGTGGGCAGGGGGCGCCACCTTACTCTCCTCAGCTCCCTGAGGGAGAGAGAGAGAGACAGAGACAGAGAGAGAGATCCCTGACCTCTGAGTCTCTGCCTCCACCGCTGGCTGGTGCCAACTCACGCGCCATCCCACTTCCAGCCATCACCCCCACGCCTGCCTCGGGGCCAGCCCCACCACAGACAGGCCGGTTGGTTCCTGCTCACCTCTGTGCCGTCCCTTCCCGACCTGACCCCAGTGCAGGGGATAAGCTTCAGACAAGTCTTTCCATGTCCCTCTGCATGACAATAGACTTCCTCCCCTCTCCCATTCCACAGGCCCACCCGGGACATCCACCTTTGTCATTAGCTCAGGAGAGGATGCAAGATGAGAATCTCTGCTATTGTGTGGGGAGACTCAGTTTCCCGGGTTTCCCCCATGGACACATGTTCTTCAGCTGGGTCTGATTTTCTCCAGACAAGCTGTCTTGGGAAGGATTTGGCCAGCCCTAAGAACCTGAAGGGAAAGGGCGGAGGGGGGTTCTCTCTCTGCCCCCGACAGCCCCGAGCTGGGTCGGTCCCTCAGACCTGGCCAGGGGCAGCCCATCCCCCGGCGCCCTTCCCCGGGGCATCCAAGGGCAGGCTGGGCGCCAGCCCCACCCCGCTCGCCACTGCCCGACCATCGTCCTCCCTCAGGGGCCTGGGCAGGACAGGGACCCGGCTGTGGGAGGCCTCCAGATCTCAGGCCTGGCACACCGTTTACCAGGCTGCTTCCTCCTCTGACGGGGGCCCAGCACACGCCCCAGGAGACTTGGCAGCCGGCCCCAGGGCTCTAGCCTCTGGAACTCGTCCCCTTGGAAGGGGCCTGGCCCAGGTGCCAGGTTCGGCTGGTCGGCCAGCCTCCTTTGGAGAAAGCAGGCAAGCCGAGCCAGGCTTGCAGTGGCCCTGGCGTGACACCTGCCACCTCAGGCAGAGGGCCTCCCGCGTGCCCTCCATGGCGGGTTTCTCCCCGGAGCCGTGGCCTGGGCACTAGGAAGGCCGGGCCTCCCCGACTCCCGGGAGGAGGGGCTAGCCCAGTTGCGCCCTGGCCCCCAAACCCTCTGGTGCCATCTGCCTGTCTCGGCACTTCTGACTCCACAGAGCCTTTCCTACATCTGGGCTGCCTGCCGTGGCAAAGTGCAGGCGTGGGGTGAGGCCATGGTTTTGTCTTTCCAGGAAAAAATGAGCCCCTGGCCGAAGCAGCAGGCCCAGGCAGAGCCTTGAGCTTGAAGCCCAGTAGGTCTGTGGCCCTCAGGGCCAGAGCCATGCTTTCAAGGCAGGGAAGCGGCCTGCAAGCTGAGTGGGAGTGGGGGAGGGGAGGGAGACAGCTGAAGCCGAGTCCAGAAGGGCGGCGATGGAAGAGCTGCAGCTGGGTCAGAGCCTGGAGGGAGGGCGGGGCCTTCACTGAGGACCCCCCCCCCCCGAGGCCAGCCCTAGGCCCCGGCGGTCACGCATGCGCCCTTGGCCTGTGCGGTGTGTGGGGGGTTGAACCCAAGCCCGCAGGGCTCCCGGAGCGGCCAGAGAAAGAAGGGCCCATGGAGAGGTAGGCGAGGTGGGCAGGGGGCGCCACCTTACTCTCCTCAGCTCCCTGAGGGAGAGAGAGAGAGACAGAGACAGAGAGAGAGATCCCTGACCTCTGAGTCTCTGCCTCCACCGCTGGCTGGTGCCAACTCACGCGCCATCCCACTTCCAGCCATCACCCCCACGCCTGCCTCGGGGCCAGCCCCACCACAGACAGGCCGCCATCCCACTTCCAGCCATCACCCCCACGCCTGCCTCGGGGCCAGCCCCACCACAGACAGGCCGGTTGGTTCCTGCTCACCTCTGTGCCGTCCCTTCCCGACCTGACCCCAGTGCAGGGGATAAGCTTCAGACAAGTCTTTCCATGTCCCTCTGCATGACAATAGACTTCCTCCCCTCTCCCATTCCACAGGCCCACCCGGGACATCCACCTTTGTCATTAGCTCAGGAGAGGATGCAAGATGAGAATCTCTGCTATTGTGTGGGGAGACTCAGTTTCCCGGGTTTCCCCCATGGACACATGTTCTTCAGCTGGGTCTGATTTTCTCCAGACAAGCTGTCTTGGGAAGGATTTGGCCAGCCCTAAGAACCTGAAGGGAACGGGCGGAGGGGGGTTCTCTCTCTGCCCCCGACAGCCCCGAGCTGGGTCGGTCCCTCAGACCTGGCCAGGGGCAGCCCATCCCCCGGCGCCCTTCCCCGGGGCATCCAAGGGCAGGCTGGGCGCCAGCCCCACCCCGCTCGCCACTGCCCGACCATCGTCCTCCCTCGGGGGGCCTGGGCAGGACAGGGACCCGGCTGTGGGAGGCCTCCAGATCTCAGGCCTGGCACACCGTTTACCAGGCTGCTTCCTCCTCTGACGGGGGCCCAGCACACGCCCCAGGAGACTTGGCAGCCGGCCCCAGGGCTCTAGCCTCTGGAACTCGTCCCCTTGGAAGGTGCCTGGCCCAGGTGCCAGGTTCGGCTGGTCGGCCAGCCTCCTTTGGAGAAAGCAGGCAAGCCGAGCCAGGCTTGCAGTGGCCCTGGCGTGACACCTGCCACCTCAGGCAGAGGGCCTCCCGCGTGCCCTCCATGGCGGGTTTCTCCCCGGAGCCGTGGCCTGGGCACTAGGAATGCCGGGCCTCCCCGACTCCCGGGAGGAGGGGCTAGCCCAGTTGCGCCCTGGCCCCCAAACCCTCTGGTGCCATCTGCCTGTCTCGGCACTTCTGACTCCACAGAGCCTTTCCTACATCTGGGCTGCCTGCCGTGGCAAAGTGCAGGCGTGGGGTGAGGCCATGGTTTTGTCTTTCCAGGAAAAAATGAGCCCCTGGCCGAAGCAGCAGGCCCAGGCAGAGCCTTGAGCTTGAAGCCCAGTAGGTCTGTGGCCCTCAGGGCCAGAGCCATGCTTTCAAGGCAGGGAAGCGGCCTGCAAGCTGAGTGGGAGTGGGGGAGGGGAGGGAGACAGCTGAAGCCGAGTCCAGAAGGGCGGCGATGGAAGAGCTGCAGCTGGGTCAGAGCCTGGAGGGAGGGCGGGGCCTTCACTGAGGACCCCCCGCCCCCCGAGGCCAGCCCTAGGCCCCGGCGGTCGCGCATGCGCCCTTGGCCTGTGCGGTGTGTGGGGGGGTTGAACCCAAGCCCGCAGGGCTCCCGGAGCGGCCAGAGAAAGAAGGGCCCATGGAGAGGTAGGCGAGGTGGGCAGGGGGCGTCACCTTACTCTCCTCAGCTCCCTGAGGGAGAGAGAGAGAGACAGAGACAGAGAGAGAGATCCCTGACCTCTGAGTCTCTGCCTCCACCGCTGGCTGGTGCCAACTCACGCGCCATCCCACTTCCAGCCATCACCCCCACGCCTGCCTTGGGGCCAGCCCCACCACAGACAGGCCGGTTGGTTCCTGCTCACCTCTGTGCCGTCCCTTCCAGACCTGACCCCAGTGCAGGGGATAAGCTTCAGACAAGTCTTTCCATGTCCCTCTGCATGACAATAGACTTCCTCCCCTCTCCCATTCCACAGGCCCACCCGGGACATCCACCTTTGTCATTAGCTCAGGAGAGGATGCAAGATGAGAATCTCTGCTATTGTGTGGGGAGACTCAGTTTCCCGGGTTTCCCCCATGGACACATGTTCTTCAGCTGGGTCTGATTTTCTCCAGACAAGCTGTCTTGGGAAGGATTTGGCCAGCCCTAAGAACCTGAAGGGAAAGGGCGGAGGGGGGTTCTCTCTCTGCCCCCGACAGCCCCGAGCTGGGTCGGTCCCTCAGACCTGGCCAGGGGCATCCCATCCCCCGGCGCCCTTCCCCGGGGCATCCAAGGGCAGGCTCGGCGCCAGCCCCACCCCGCTCGCCACTGCCCGACCATCGTCCTCCCTCGGGGGGCCTGGGCAGGACAGGGACCCGGCTGTGGGAGGCCTCCAGATCTCAGGCCTGGCACACCGTTTACCAGGCTGCTTCCTCCTCTGACGGGGGCCCAGCACACGCCCCAGGAGACTTGGCAGCCGCCCCCAGGGCTCTAGCCTCTGGAACTCGTCCCCTTGGAAGGGGCCTGGCCCAGGTGCCAGGTTCGGCTGGTCGGCCAGCCTCCTTTGGAGAAAGCAGGCAAGCCGAGCCAGGCTTGCAGTGGCCCTGGCGTGACACCTGCCACCTCAGGCAGAGGGCCTCCCGCGTGCCCTCCATGGCGGGTTTCTCCCCGGAGCCGTGGCCTGGGCACTAGGAAGGCCGGGCCTCCCCGACTCCCGGGAGGAGGGGCTAGCCCAGTTGCGCCCTGGCCCCCAAACCCTCTGGTGCCATCTGCCTGTCTCGGCACTTCTGACTCCACAGAGCCTTTCCTACATCTGGGCTGCCTGCCGTGGCAAAGTGCAGGCGTGGGGTGAGGCCATGGTTTTGTCTTTCCAGGAAAAAATGAGCCCCTGGCCGAAGCAGCAGGCCCAGGCAGAGCCTTGAGCTTGAAGCCCAGTAGGTCTGTGGCCCTCAGGGCCAGAGCCATGCTTTCAAGGCAGGGAAGCGGCCTGCAAGCTGAGTGGGAGTGGGGGAGGGGAGGGAGACAGCTGAAGCCGAGTCCAGAAGGGCGGCGATGGAAGAGCTGCAGCTGGGTCAGAGCCTGGAGGGAGGGCGGGGCCTTCACTGAGGACCCCCCCCCCCCCCGAGGCCAGCCCTAGGCCCCGGCGGTCACGCATGCGCCCTTGGCCTGTGCGGTGTGTGGGGGGTTGAACCCAAGCCCGCAGGGCTCCCGGAGCGGCCAGAGAAAGAAGGGCCCATGGAGAGGTAGGCGAGGTGGGCAGGGGGCGCCACCTTACTCTCCTCAGCTCCCTGAGGGAGAGAGAGAGAGACAGAGACAGAGAGAGAGATCCCTGACCTCTGAGTCTCTGCCTCCACCGCTGGCTGGTGCCAACTCACGCGCCATCCCACTTCCAGCCATCACCCCCACGCCTGCCTCGGGGCCAGCCCCACCACAGACAGGCCGGTTGGTTCCTGCTCACCTCTGTGCAGTCCCTTCCCGACCTGACCCCAGTGCAGGGGATAAGCTTCAGACAAGTCTTTCCATGTCCCTCTGCATGACAATAGACTTCCTCCCCTCTCCCATTCCACAGGCCCACCCGGGACATCCACCTTTGTCATTAGCTCAGGAGAGGATGCAAGATGAGAATCTCTGCTATTGTGTGGGGAGACTCAGTTTCCCGGGTTTCCCCCATGGACACATGTTCTTCAGCTGGGTCTGATTTTCTCCAGACAAGCTGTCTTGGGAAGGATTTGGCCAGCCCTAAGAACCTGAAGGGAACGGGCGGAGGGGGGTTCTCTCTCTGCCCCCGACAGCCCCGAGCTGGGTCGGTCCCTCAGACCTGGCCAGGGGCAGCCCATCCCCCGGCGCCCTTCCCCGGGGCATCCAAGGGCAGGCTGGGCGCCAGCCCCACCCCGCTCGCCACTGCCCGACCATCGTCCTCCCTCGGGGGGCCTGGGCAGGACAGGGACCCGGCTGTGGGAGGCCTCCAGATCTCAGGCCTGGCACACCGTTTACCAGGCTGCTTCCTCCTCTGACGGGGGCCCAGCACACGCCCCAGGAGACTTGGCAGCCGCCCCCAGGGCTCTAGCCTCTGGAACTCGTCCCCTTGGAAGGGGCCTGGCCCAGGTGCCAGGTTCGGCTGGTCGGCCAGCCTCCTTTGGAGAAAGCAGGCAAGCCGAGCCAGGCTTGCAGTGGCCCTGGCGTGACACCTGCCACCTCAGGCAGAGGGCCTCCCGCGTGCCCTCCATGGCGGGTTTCTCCCCGGAGCCGTGGCCTGGGCACTAGGAAGGCCGGGCCACCCCGACTCCCGGGAGGAGGGGCTAGCCCAGTTGCGCCCTGGCCCCCAAACCCTCTGGTGCCATCTGCCTGTCTCGGCACTTCTGACTCCACAGAGCCTTTCCTACATCTGGGCTGCCTGCCGTGGCAAAGTGCAGGCGTGGGGTGAGGCCACGGTTTTGTTTTCCAGGAAAAAATGAGCCCCTGGCCGAAGCAGCAGGCCCAGGCAGAGCCTTGAGCTTGAAGCCCAGTAGGTCTGTGGCCCTCAGGGCCAGAGCCATGCTTTCAAGGCAGGGAAGCGGCCTGCAAGCTGAGTGGGAGTGGGGGAGGGGAGGGAGACAGCTGAAGCCGAGTCCAGAAGGGCGGCGATGGAAGAGCTGCAGCTGGGTCAGAGCCTGGAGGGAGGGCGGGGCCTTCACTGAGGACCCCCCCCCCCCCCCGAGGCCAGCCCTAGGCCCCGGCGGTCACGCATGCGCCCTTGGCCTGTGCGGTGTGTGGGGGGTTGAACCCAAGCCCGCAGGGCTCCCGGAGCGGCCAGAGAAAGAAGGGCCCATGGAGAGGTAGGCGAGGTGGGCAGGGGGCGCCACCTTACTCTCCTCAGCTCCCTGAGGGAGAGAGAGAGAGACAGAGACAGAGAGAGAGATCCCTGACCTCTGAGTCTCTGCCTCCACCGCTGGCTGGTGCCAACTCACGCGCCATCCCACTTCCAGCCATCACCCCCACGCCTGCCTCGGGGCCAGCCCCACCACAGACAGGCCGGTTGGTTCCTGCTCACCTCTGTGCCGTCCCTTCCCGACCTGACCCCAGTGCAGGGGATAAGCTTCAGACAAGTCTTTCCATGTCCCTCTGCATGACAATAGACTTCCTCCCCTCTCCCATTCCACAGGCCCACCCGGGACATCCACCTTTGTCATTAGCTCAGGAGAGGATGCAAGATGAGAATCTCTGCTATTGTGTGGGGAGACTCAGTTTCCCGGGTTTCCCCCATGGACACATGTTCTTCAGCTGGGTCTGATTTTCTCCAGACAAGCTGTCTTGGGAAGGATTTGGCCAGCCCTAAGAACCTGAAGGGAAAGGGCGGAGGGGGGTTCTCTCTCTGCCCCCGACAGCCCCGAGCTGGGTCGGTCCCTCAGACCTGGCCAGGGGCAGCCCATCCCCCGGCGCCCTTCCCCGGGGCATCCAAGGGCAGGCTGGGCGCCAGCCCCACCCCGCTCGCCACTGCCCGACCATCGTCCTCCCTCGGGGGCCTGGGCAGGACAGGGACCCGGCTGTGGGAGGCCTCCAGATCTCAGGCCTGGCACACCGTTTACCAGGCTGCTTCCTCCTCTGACGGGGGCCCAGCACACGCCCCAGGAGACTTGGCAGCCGGCCCCAGGGCTCTAGCCTCTGGAACTCGTCCCCTTGGAAGGGGCCTGGCCCAGGTGCCAGGTTCGGCTGGTCGGCCAGCCTCCTTTGGAGAAAGCAGGCAAGCCGAGCCAGGCTTGCAGTGGCCCTGGCGTGACACCTGCCACCTCAGGCAGAGGGCCTCCCGCGTGCCCTCCATGGCGGGTTTCTCCCCGGAGCCGTGGCCTGGGCACTAGGAAGGCCGGGCCTCCCCGACTCCCGGGAGGAGGGGCTAGCCCAGTTGCGCCCTGGCCCCCAAACCCTCTGGTGCCATCTGCCTGTCTCGGCACTTCTGACTCCACAGAGCCTTTCCTACATCTGGGCTGCCTGCCGTGGCAAAGTGCAGGCGTGGGGTGAGGCCATGGTTTTGTCTTTCCAGGAAAAAATGAGCCCCTGGCCGAAGCAGCAGGCCCAGGCAGAGCCTTGAGCTTGAAGCCCAGTAGGTCTGTGGCCCTCAGGGCCAGAGCCATGCTTTCAAGGCAGGGAAGCGGCCTGCAAGCTGAGTGGGAGTGGGGGAGGGGAGGGAGACAGCTGAAGCCGAGTCCAGAAGGGCGGCGATGGAAGAGCTGCAGCTGGGTCAGAGCCTGGAGGGAGGGCGGGGCCTTCACTGAGGACCCCCCCCCCCCCCCCGAGGCCAGCCCTAGGCCCCGGCGGTCACGCATGCGCCCTTGGCCTGTGCGGTGTGTGGGGGGTTGAACCCAAGCCCGCAGGGCTCCCGGAGCGGCCAGAGAAAGAAGGGCCCATGGAGAGGTAGGCGAGGTGGGCAGGGGGCGCCACCTTACTCTCCTCAGCTCCCTGAGGGAGAGAGAGAGAGACAGAGACAGAGAGAGAGATCCCTGACCTCTGAGTCTCTGCCTCCACCGCTGGCTGGTGCCAACTCACGCGCCATCCCACTTCCAGCCATCACCCCCACGCCTGCCTCGGGGCCAGCCCCACCACAGACAGGCCGCCATCCCACTTCCAGCCATCACCCCCACGCCTGCCTCGGGGCCAGCCCCACCACAGACAGGCCGGTTGGTTCCTGCTCACCTCTGTGCCGTCCCTTCCCGACCTGACCCCAGTGCAGGGGATAAGCTTCAGACAAGTCTTTCCATGTCCCTCTGCATGACAATAGACTTCCTCCCCTCTCCCATTCCACAGGCCCACCCGGGACATCCACCTTTGTCATTAGCTCAGGAGAGGATGCAAGATGAGAATCTCTGCTATTGTGTGGGGAGACTCAGTTTCCCGGGTTTCCCCCATGGACACATGTTCTTCAGCTGGGTCTGATTTTCTCCAGACAAGCTGTCTTGGGAAGGATTTGGCCAGCCCTAAGAACCTGAAGGGAACGGGCGGAGGGGGGTTCTCTCTCTGCCCCCGACAGCCCCGAGCTGGGTCGGTCCCTCAGACCTGGCCAGGGGCAGCCCATCCCCCGGCGCCCTTCCCCGGGGCATCCAAGGGCAGGCTCGGCGCCAGCCCCACCCCGCTCGCCACTGCCCGACCATCGTCCTCCCTCGGGGGGCCTGGGCAGGACAGGGACCCGGCTGTGGGAGGCCTCCAGATCTCAGGCCTGGCACACCGTTTACCAGGCTGCTTCCTCCTCTGACGGGGGCCCAGCACACGCCCCAGGAGACTTGGCAGCCGCCCCCAGGGCTCTAGCCTCTGGAACTCGTCCCCTTGGAAGGGGCCTGGCCCAGGTGCCAGGTTCGGCTGGTCGGCCAGCCTCCTTTGGAGAAAGCAGGCAAGCCGAGCCAGGCTTGCAGTGGCCCTGGCGTGACACCTGCCACCTCAGGCAGAGGGCCTCCCGCGTGCCCTCCATGGCGGGTTTCTCCCCGGAGCCGTGGCCTGGGCACTAGGAAGGCCGGGCCTCCCCGACTCCCGGGAGGAGGGGCTAGCCCAGTTGCGCCCTGGCCCCCAAACCCTCTGGTGCCATCTGCCTGTCTCGGCACTTCTGACTCCACAGAGCCTTTCCTACATCTGGGCTGCCTGCCGTGGCAAAGTGCAGGCGTGGGGTGAGGCCATGGTTTTGTCTTTCCAGGAAAAAATGAGCCCCTGGCCGAAGCAGCAGGCCCAGGCAGAGCCTTGAGCTTGAAGCCCAGTAGGTCTGTGGCCCTCAGGGCCAGAGCCATGCTTTCAAGGCAGGGAAGCGGCCTGCAAGCTGAGTGGGAGTGGGGGAGGGGAGGGAGACAGCTGAAGCCGAGTCCAGAAGGGCGGCGATGGAAGAGCTGCAGCTGGGTCAGAGCCTGGAGGGAGGGCGGGGCCTTCACTGAGGACCCCCCCCCCCCCCCCGAGGCCAGCCCTAGGCCCCGGCGGTCACGCATGCGCCCTTGGCCTGTGCGGTGTGTGGGGGTTTGAACCCAAGCCCGCAGGGCTCCCGGAGCGGCCAGAGAAAGAAGGGCCCATGGAGAGGTAGGCGAGGTGGGCAGGGGGCGCCACCTTACTCTCCTCAGCTCCCTGAGGGAGAGAGAGAGAGACAGAGACAGAGAGAGAGATCCCTGACCTCTGAGTCTCTGCCTCCACCGCTGGCTGGTGCCAACTCACGCGCCATCCCACTTCCAGCCATCACCCCCACGCCTGCCTCGGGGCCAGCCCCACCACAGACAGGCCGGTTGGTTCCTGCTCACCTCTGTGCCGTCCCTTCCCGACCTGACCCCAGTGCAGGGGATAAGCTTCAGACAAGTCTTTCCATGTCCCTCTGCATGACAATAGACTTCCTCCCCTCTCCCATTCCACAGGCCCACCCGGGACATCCACCTTTGTCATTAGCTCAGGAGAGGATGCAAGATGAGAATCTCTGCTATTGTGTGGGGAGACTCAGTTTCCCGGGTTTCCCCCATGGACACATGTTCTTCAGCTGGGTCTGATTTTCTCCAGACAAGCTGTCTTGGGAAGGATTTGGCCAGCCCTAAGAACCTGAAGGGAACGGGCGGAGGGGGGTTCTCTCTCTGCCCCCGACAGCCCCGAGCTGGGTCGGTCCCTCAGACCTGGCCAGGGGCAGCCCATCCCCCGGCGCCCTTCCCCGGGGCATCCAAGGGCAGGCTGGGCGCCAGCCCCACCCCGCTCGCCACTGCCCGACCATCGTCCTCCCTCGGGGGGCCTGGGCAGGACAGGGACCCGGCTGTGGGAGGCCTCCAGATCTCAGGCCTGGCACACCGTTTACCAGGCTGCTTCCTCCTCTGACGAGGGCCCAGCACACGCCCCAGGAGACTTGGCAGCCGGCCCCAGGGCTCTAGCCTTTGGAACTCGTCCCCTTGGAAGGGGCCTGGCCCAGGTGCCAGGTTCGGCTGGTCGGCCAGCCTCCTTTGGAGAAAGCAGGCAAGCCGAGCCAGGCTTGCAGTGGCCCTGGCGTGACACCTGCCACCTCAGGCAGAGGGCCTCC
Organism: Diceros bicornis minor; assembly: GCF_020826845.1. Lineage (NCBI taxonomy): Eukaryota > Metazoa > Chordata > Mammalia > Perissodactyla > Rhinocerotidae > Diceros > Diceros bicornis. The sequence continues at coordinate 48,551 of NW_026691479.1, forward strand.
CGCGTGCCCTCCATGGCGGGTTTCTCCCCGGAGCCGTGGCCTGGGCACTAGGAATGCCGGGCCTCCCCGACTCCCGGGAGGAGGGGCTAGCCCAGTTGCGCCCTGGCCCCCAAACCCTCTGGTGCCATCTGCCTGTCTCGGCACTTCTGACTCCACAGAGCCTTTCCTACATCTGGGCTGCCTGCCGTGGCAAAGTGCAGGCGTGGGGTGAGGCCATGGTTTTGTCTTTCCAGGAAAAAATGAGCCCCTGGCCGAAGCAGCAGGCCCAGGCAGAGCCTTGAGCTTGAAGCCCAGTAGGTCTGTGGCCCTCAGGGCCAGAGCCATGCTTTCAAGGCAGGGAAGCGGCCTGCAAGCTGAGTGGGAGTGGGGGAGGGGAGGGAGACAGCTGAAGCCGAGTCCAGAAGGGCGGCGATGGAAGAGCTGCAGCTGGGTCAGAGCCTGGAGGGAGGGCGGGGCCTTCACTGAGGACCCCCCGCCCCCCGAGGCCAGCCCTAGGCCCCGGCGGTCGCGCATGCGCCCTTGGCCTGTGCGGTGTGTGGGGGCTTGAACCCAAGCCCGCAGGGCTCCCGGAGTGGCCAGAGAAAGAAGGGCCCATGGAGAGGTAGGCGAGGTGGGCAGGGGGCGTCACCTTACTCTCCTCAGCTCCCTGAGGGAGAGAGAGAGAGACAGAGACAGAGAGAGAGATCCCTGACCTCTGAGTCTCTGCCTCCACCGCTGGCTGGTGCCAACTCACGCGCCATCCCACTTCCAGCCATCACCCCCACGCCTGCCTCGGGGCCAGCCCCACCACAGACAGGCCGGTTGGTTCCTGCTCACCTCTGTGCCGTCCCTTCCCGACCTGACCCCAGTGCAGGGGATAAGCTTCAGACAAGTCTTTCCATGTCCCTCTGCATGACAATAGACTTCCTCCCCTCTCCCATTCCACAGGCCCACCCGGGACATCCACCTTTGTCATTAGCTCAGGAGAGGATGCAAGATGAGAATCTCTGCTATTGTGTGGGGAGACTCAGTTTCCCGGGTTTCCCCCATGGACACATGTTCTTCAGCTGGGTCTGATTTTCTCCAGACAAGCTGTCTTGGGAAGGATTTGGCCAGCCCTAAGAACCTGAAGGGAACGGGCGGAGGGGGGTTCTCTCTCTGCCCCCGACAGCCCCGAGCTGGGTCGGTCCCTCAGACCTGGCCAGGGGCAGCCCATCCCCCGGCGCCCTTCCCCGGGGCATCCAAGGGCAGGCTCGGCGCCAGCCCCACCCCGCTCGCCACTGCCCGACCATCGTCCTCCCTCGGGGGGCCTGGGCAGGACAGGGACCCGGCTGTGGGAGGCCTCCAGATCTCAGGCCTGGCACACCGTTTACCAGGCTGCTTCCTCCTCTGACGGGGGCCCAGCACACGCCCCAGGAGACTTGGCAGCCGCCCCCAGGGCTCTAGCCTCTGGAACTCGTCCCCTTGGAAGGGGCCTGGCCCAGGTGCCAGGTTCGGCTGGTCGGCCAGCCTCCTTTGGAGAAAGCAGGCAAGCCGAGCCAGGCTTGCAGTGGCCCTGGCGTGACACCTGCCACCTCAGGCAGAGGGCCTCCCGCGTGCCCTCCATGGCGGGTTTCTCCCCGGAGCCGTGGCCTGGGCACTAGGAAGGCCGGGCCTCCCCGACTCCCGGGAGGAGGGGCTAGCCCAGTTGCGCCCTGGCCCCCAAACCCTCTGGTGCCATCTGCCTGTCTCGGCACTTCTGACTCCACAGAGCCTTTCCTACATCTGGGCTGCCTGCCGTGGCAAAGTGCAGGCGTGGGGTGAGGCCATGGTTTTGTCTTTCCAGGAAAAAATGAGCCCCTGGCCGAAGCAGCAGGCCCAGGCAGAGCCTTGAGCTTGAAGCCCAGTAGGTCTGTGGCCCTCAGGGCCAGAGCCATGCTTTCAAGGCAGGGAAGCGGCCTGCAAGCTGAGTGGGAGTGGGGGAGGGGAGGGAGACAGCTGAAGCCGAGTCCAGAAGGGCGGCGATGGAAGAGCTGCAGCTGGGTCAGAGCCTGGAGGGAGGGCGGGGCCTTCACTGAGGACCCCCCCCCCCCCCCCGAGGCCAGCCCTAGGCCCCGGCGGTCACGCATGCGCCCTTGGCCTGTGCGGTGTGTGGGGGTTTGAACCCAAGCCCGCAGGGCTCCCGGAGCGGCCAGAGAAAGAAGGGCCCATGGAGAGGTAGGCGAGGTGGGCAGGGGGCGCCACCTTACTCTCCTCAGCTCCCTGAGGGAGAGAGAGAGAGACAGAGACAGAGAGAGAGATCCCTGACCTCTGAGTCTCTGCCTCCACCGCTGGCTGGTGCCAACTCACGCGCCATCCCACTTCCAGCCATCACCCCCACGCCTGCCTCGGGGCCAGCCCCACCACAGACAGGCCGGTTGGTTCCTGCTCACCTCTGTGCCGTCCCTTCCCGACCTGACCCCAGTGCAGGGGATAAGCTTCAGACAAGTCTTTCCATGTCCCTCTGCATGACAATAGACTTCCTCCCCTCTCCCATTCCACAGGCCCACCCGGGACATCCACCTTTGTCATTAGCTCAGGAGAGGATGCAAGATGAGAATCTCTGCTATTGTGTGGGGAGACTCAGTTTCCCGGGTTTCCCCCATGGACACATGTTCTTCAGCTGGGTCTGATTTTCTCCAGACAAGCTGTCTTGGGAAGGATTTGGCCAGCCCTAAGAACCTGAAGGGAACGGGCGGAGGGGGGTTCTCTCTCTGCCCCCGACAGCCCCGAGCTGGGTCGGTCCCTCAGACCTGGCCAGGGGCAGCCCATCCCCCGGCGCCCTTCCCCGGGGCATCCAAGGGCAGGCTGGGCGCCAGCCCCACCCCGCTCGCCACTGCCCGACCATCGTCCTCCCTCGGGGGGCCTGGGCAGGACAGGGACCCGGCTGTGGGAGGCCTCCAGATCTCAGGCCTGGCACACCGTTTACCAGGCTGCTTCCTCCTCTGACGAGGGCCCAGCACACGCCCCAGGAGACTTGGCAGCCGGCCCCAGGGCTCTAGCCTTTGGAACTCGTCCCCTTGGAAGGGGCCTGGCCCAGGTGCCAGGTTCGGCTGGTCGGCCAGCCTCCTTTGGAGAAAGCAGGCAAGCCGAGCCAGGCTTGCAGTGGCCCTGGCGTGACACCTGCCACCTCAGGCAGAGGGCCTCCCGCGTGCCCTCCATGGCGGGTTTCTCCCCGGAGCCGTGGCCTGGGCACTAGGAATGCCGGGCCTCCCCGACTCCCGGGAGGAGGGGCTAGCCCAGTTGCGCCCTGGCCCCCAAACCCTCTGGTGCCATCTGCCTGTCTCGGCACTTCTGACTCCACAGAGCCTTTCCTACATCTGGGCTGCCTGCCGTGGCAAAGTGCAGGCGTGGGGTGAGGCCATGGTTTTGTCTTTCCAGGAAAAAATGAGCCCCTGGCCGAAGCAGCAGGCCCAGGCAGAGCCTTGAGCTTGAAGCCCAGTAGGTCTGTGGCCCTCAGGGCCAGAGCCATGCTTTCAAGGCAGGGAAGCGGCCTGCAAGCTGAGTGGGAGTGGGGGAGGGGAGGGAGACAGCTGAAGCCGAGTCCAGAAGGGCGGCGATGGAAGAGCTGCAGCTGGGTCAGAGCCTGGAGGGAGGGCGGGGCCTTCACTGAGGACCCCCCGCCCCCCGAGGCCAGCCCTAGGCCCCGGCGGTCGCGCATGCGCCCTTGGCCTGTGCGGTGTGTGGGGGCTTGAACCCAAGCCCGCAGGGCTCCCGGAGTGGCCAGAGAAAGAAGGGCCCATGGAGAGGTAGGCGAGGTGGGCAGGGGGCGTCACCTTACTCTCCTCAGCTCCCTGAGGGAGAGAGAGAGAGACAGAGACAGAGAGAGAGATCCCTGACCTCTGAGTCTCTGCCTCCACCGCTGGCTGGTGCCAACTCACGCGCCATCCCACTTCCAGCCATCACCCCCACGCCTGCCTTGGGGCCAGCCCCACCACAGACAGGCCGGTTGGTTCCTGCTCACCTCTGTGCCGTCCCTTCCCGACCTGACCCCAGTGCAGGGGATAAGCTTCAGACAAGTCTTTCCATGTCCCTCTGCATGACAATAGACTTCCTCCCCTCTCCCATTCCACAGGCCCACCCGGGACATCCACCTTTGTCATTAGCTCAGGAGAGGATGCAAGATGAGAATCTCTGCTATTGTGTGGGGAGACTCAGTTTCCCGGGTTTCCCCCATGGACACATGTTCTTCAGCTGGGTCTGATTTTCTCCAGACAAGCTGTCTTGGGAAGGATTTGGCCAGCCCTAAGAACCTGAAGGGAAAGGGCGGAGGGGGGTTCTCTCTCTGCCCCCGACAGCCCCGAGCTGGGTCGGTCCCTCAGACCTGGCCAGGGGCATCCCATCCCCCGGCGCCCTTCCCCGGGGCATCCAAGGGCAGGCTCGGCGCCAGCCCCACCCCGCTCGCCACTGCCCGACCATCGTCCTCCCTCGGGGGGCCTGGGCAGGACAGGGACCCGGCTGTGGGAGGCCTCCAGATCTCAGGCCTGGCACACCGTTTAGCAGGCTGCTTCCTCCTCTGACGGGGGCCCAGCACACGCCCCAGGAGACTTGGCAGCCGCCCCCAGGGCTCTAGCCTCTGGAACTCGTCCCCTTGGAAGGGGCCTGGCCCAGGTGCCAGGTTCGGCTGGTCGGCCAGCCTCCTTTGGAGAAAGCAGGCAAGCCGAGCCAGGCTTGCAGTGGCCCTGGCGTGACACCTGCCACCTCAGGCAGAGGGCCTCCCGCGTGCCCTCCATGGCGGGTTTCTCCCCGGAGCCGTGGCCTGGGCACTAGGAAGGCCGGGCCTCCCCGACTCCCGGGAGGAGGGGCTAGCCCAGTTGCGCCCTGGCCCCCAAACCCTCTGGTGCCATCTGCCTGTCTCGGCACTTCTGACTCCACAGAGCCTTTCCTACATCTGGGCTGCCTGCCGTGGCAAAGTGCAGGCGTGGGGTGAGGCCATGGTTTTGTCTTTCCAGGAAAAAATGAGCCCCTGGCCGAAGCAGCAGGCCCAGGCAGAGCCTTGAGCTTGAAGCCCAGTAGGTCTGTGGCCCTCAGGGCCAGAGCCATGCTTTCAAGGCAGGGAAGCGGCCTGCAAGCTGAGTGGGAGTGGGGGAGGGGAGGGAGACAGCTGAAGCCGAGTCCAGAAGGGCGGCGATGGAAGAGCTGCAGCTGGGTCAGAGCCTGGAGGGAGGGCGGGGCCTTCACTGAGGACCCCCCCCCCGAGGCCAGCCCTAGGCCCAGGCGGTCACGCATGCGCCCTTGGCCTGTGCGGTGTGTGGGGGGTTGAACCCAAGCCCGCAGGGCTCCCGGAGCGGCCAGAGAAAGAAGGGCCCATGGAGAGGTAGGCGAGGTGGGCAGGGGGCGCCACCTTACTCTCCTCAGCTCCCTGAGGGAGAGAGAGAGAGACAGAGACAGAGAGAGAGATCCCTGACCTCTGAGTCTCTGCCTCCACCGCTGGCTGGTGCCAACTCACGCGCCATCCCACTTCCAGCCATCACCCCCACGCCTGCCTCGGGGCCAGCCCCACCACAGACAGGGCGCCATCCCACTTCCAGCCATCACCCCCACGCCTGCCTCGGGGCCAGCCCCACCACAGACAGGCCGGTTGGTTCCTGCTCACCTCTGTGCCGTCCCTTCCCGACCTGACCCCAGTGCAGGGGATAAGCTTCAGACAAGTCTTTCCATGTCCCTCTGCATGACAATAGACTTCCTCCCCTCTCCCATTCCACAGGCCCACCCGGGACATCCACCTTTGTCATTAGCTCAGGAGAGGATGCAAGATGAGAATCTCTGCTATTGTGTGGGGAGACTCAGTTTCCCGGGTTTCCCCCATGGACACATGTTCTTCAGCTGGGTCTGATTTTCTCCAGACAAGCTGTCTTGGGAAGGATTTGGCCAGCCCTAAGAACCTGAAGGGAAAGGGCGGAGGGGGGTTCTCTCTCTGCCCCCGACAGCCCCGAGCTGGGTCGGTCCCTCAGACCTGGCCAGGGGCATCCCATCCCCCGGCGCCCTTCCCCGGGGCATCCAAGGGCAGGCTCGGCGCCAGCCCCACCCCGCTCGCCACTGCCCGACCATCGTCCTCCCTCGGGGGGCCTGGGCAGGACAGGGACCCGGCTGTGGGAGGCCTCCAGATCTCAGGCCTGGCACACCGTTTACCAGGCTGCTTCCTCCTCTGACGGGGGCCCAGCACACGCCCCAGGAGACTTGGCAGCCGGCCCCAGGGCTCTAGCCTCTGGAACTCGTCCCCTTGGAAGGGGCCTGGCCCAGGTGCCAGGTTCGGCTGGTCGGCCAGCCTCCTTTGGAGAAAGCAGGCAAGCCGAGCCAGGCTTGCAGTGGCCCTGGCGTGACACCTGCCACCTCAGGCAGAGGGCCTCCCGCGTGCCCTCCATGGCGGGTTTCTCCCCGGAGCCGTGGCCTGGGCACTAGGAAGGCCGGGTCTCCCCGACTCCCGGGAGGAGGGGCTAGCCCAGTTGCGCCCTGGCCCCCAAACCCTCTGGTGCCATCTGCCTTTCTCGGCACTTCTGACTCCACAGAGCCTTTCCTACATCTGGGCTGCCTGCCGTGGCAAAGTGCAGGCGTGGGGTGAGGCCATGGTTTTGTCTTTCCAGGAAAAAATGAGCCCCTGGCCGAAGCAGCAGGCCCAGGCAGAGCCTTGAGCTTGAAGCCCAGTAGGTCTGTGGCCCTCAGGGCCAGAGCCATGCTTTCAAGGCTGGGAAGCGGCCTGCAAGCTGAGTGGGAGTGGGGGAGGGGAGGGAGACAGCTGAAGCCGAGTCCAGAAGGGCGGCGATGGAAGAGCTGCAGCTGGGTCAGAGCCTGGAGGGAGGGCGGGGCCTTCACTGAGGACCCCCCCCCCCTGAGGCCAGCCCTAGGCCCCGGCGCCCTTGGCCTGTGCGGTGTGTGGGGGGTTGAACCCAAGCCCGCAGGGCTCCCGGAGCGGCCAGAGTAAGAAGGGCCCATGGAGAGGTAGGCGAGGTGGGCAGGGGGCGCCACCTTACTCTCCTCAGCTCCCTGAGGGAGAGAGAGAGTGACAGAGACAGAGAGAGAGATCCCTGACCTCTGAGTCTCTGCCTCCACCGCTGGCTGGTGCCAACTCACACGCCATCCCACTTCCAGCCATCACCCCCACGCCTGCCTCGGGGCCAGCCCCACCACAGACAGGCCGCCATCCAACTTCCAACCATCACCCCCACGCCTGCCTCGGGGCGAGCCCCACCACAGACAGGCCGGTTGGTTCCTGCTCACCTCTGTGCCGTCCCTTCCCGACCTGACCCCAGTGCAGGGGATAAGCTTCAGACAAGTCTTTCCATGTCCCTCTGCATGACAATAGACTTCCTCCCCTCTCCCATTCCACAGGCCCACCCGGGACATCCACCTTTGTCATTAGCTCAGGAGAGGATGCAAGATGAGAATCTCTGCTATTGTGTGGGGAGACTCAGTTTCCCGGGTTTCCCCCATGGACACATGTTCTTCAGCTGGGTCTGATTTTCTCCAGACAAGCTGTCTTGGGAAGGATTTGGCCAGCCCTAAGAACCTGAAGGGAAAGGGCGGAGGGGGGTTCTCTCTCTGCCCCTGACAGCCCCGAGCTGGGTCGGTCCCTCAGACCTGGCCAGGGGCATCCCATCCCCCGGCGCCCTTCCCCGGGGCATCCAAGGGCAGGCTCGGCGCCAGCCCCACCCCGCTCGCCACTGCCCGACCATCGTCCTCCCTCGGGGGGCCTGGGCAGGAGAGGGACCCGGCTGTGGGAGGCCTCCAGATCTCAGGCCTGGCACACCGTTTACCAGGCTGCTTCCTCCTCTGACGGGGGCCCAGCACACGCCCCAGGAGACGTGGCAGCCGGCCCCAGGGCTCTAGCCTCTGGAACTCGTCCCCTTGGAAGGGGCCTGGCCCAGGTGCCAGGTTCGGCTGGTCGGCCAGCCTCCTTTGGAGAAAGCAGGCAAGCCGAGCCAGGCTTGCAGTGGCCCTGGCGTGACACCTGCCACCTCAGGCAGAGGGCCTCCCGCGTGCCCTCCATGGCGGGTTTCTCCCCGGAGCCGTGGCCTGGGCACTAGGAAGGCCGGGCCTCCCCGACTCCCGGGAGGAGGGGCTAGCCCAGTTGCGCCCTGGCCCCCAAACCCTCTGGTGCCATCTGCCTGTCTCGGCACTTCTGACTCAACAGAGCCTTTCCTACATCTGGGCTGCCTGCGGTAGCAAAGTGCAGGCGTGGGGTGAGGCCATGGTTTTGTCTTTCCAGGAGAAAATGAGCCCCTGGCCGAAGCAGCAGGCCCAGGCAGAGCCTTGAGCTTGAAGCCCAGTAGGTCTGTGGCCCTCAGGGCCAGAGCCATGCTTTCAAGGCAGGGAAGCGGCCTGCAAGCTGAGTGGGAGTGGGGGAGGGGAGGGAGACAGCTGAAGCCGAGTCCAGAAGGGCGGCGATGGAAGAGCTGCAGCTGGGTCAGAGCCTGGAGGGAGTGCGGGGCCTTCACTGAGGACCCCCCCCCGAGGCCAGCCCTAGGCCCCGGCGGTCACGCATGCGCCCTTGGCCTGTGCGGTGTGTGGGGGGTTGAACCCAAGCCCGCAGGGCTCCCGGATCGGCCAGAGAAAGAAGGGCCCATGGAGAGGTAGGCGAGGTGGGCAGGGGGCGCCACCTTACTCTCCTCAGCTCCCTGAGGGAGAGAGAGAGAGACAGAGACAGAGAGAGAGATCCCTGACCTCTGAGTCTCTGCCTCCACCGCTGGCTGGTGCCAACTCACGCGCCATCCCACTTCCAGCCATCACCCCCACGCCTGCCTCGGGGCCAGCCCCACCACAGACAGGCCGCCATCCCACTTCCAGCCATCACCCCCACGCCTGCCTCGGGGCCAGCCCCACCACAGACAGGCCGGTTGGTTCCTGCTCACCTCTGTGCCGTTCCTTCCCGACCTGACCCCAGTGCAGGGGATAAGCTTCAGACAAGTCTTTCCATGTCCCTCTGCATGACAATAGACTTCCGCCCCTCTCCCATTCCACAGGCCCACCCGGGACATCCACCTTTGTCATTAGCTCAGGAGAGGATGCAAGATGAGAATCTCTGCTATTGTGTGGGGAGACTCAGTTTCCCGGGTTTCCCCCATGGACACATGTTCTTCAGCTGGGTCTGATTTTCTCCAGACAAGCTGTCTTGGGAAGGATTTGGCCAGCCCTAAGAACCTGAAGGGAAAGGGCGGAGGGGGGTTCTCTCTCTGCCCCCGACAGCCCCGAGCTGGGTCGGTCCCTCAGACCTGGCCAGGGGCATCCCATCCCCCGGCGCCCTTCCCCGGGGCATCCAAGGGCAGGCTGGGCGCCAGCCCCACCCCGCTCGCCACTGCCCGACCATCGTCCTCCCTCGGGGGGCCTGGGCAGGACAGGGACCCGGCTGTGGGAGGCCTCCAGATCTCAGGCCTGGCACACCGTTTACCAGGCTGCTTCCTCCTCTGACGGGGGCCCAGCACACGCCCCAGGAGACTTGGCAGCCGGCCCCAGGGCTCTATCCTCTGGAACTCGTCCCCTTGGAAGGGGCCTGGCCCAGGTGCCAGGTTCGGCTGGTCGGCCAGCCTCCTTTGGAGAAAGCAGGCAAGCCGAGCCAGGCTTGCAGTGGCCCTGGCGTGACACCTGCCACCTCAGGCAGAGGGCCTCCCGCGTGCCCTCCATGGCGGGTTTCTCCCCGGAGCCGTGGCCTGGGCACTAGGAATGCCGGGCCTCCCCGACTCCCGGGAGGAGGGGCTAGCCCAGTTGCGCCCTGGCCCCCAAACCCTCTGGTGCCATCTGCCTGTCTCGGCACTTCTGACTCCACAGAGCCTTTCCTACATCTGGGCTGCCTGCCGTGGCAAAGTGCAGGCGTGGGGTGAGGCCATGGTTTTGTCTTTCCAGGAAAAAATGAGCCCCTGGCCGAAGCAGCAGGCCCAGGCAGAGCCTTGAGCTTGAAGCCCAGTAGGTCTGTGGCCCTCAGGGCCAGAGCCATGCTTTCAAGGCAGGGAAGCGGCCTGCAAGCTGAGTGGGAGTGGGGGAGGGGAGGGAGACAGCTGAAGCCGAGTCCAGAAGGGCGGCGATGGAAGAGCTGCAGCTGGGTCAGAGCCTGGAGGGAGGGCGGGGCCTTCACTGAGGACCCCCCGCCCCCCGAGGCCAGCCCTAGGCCCCGGCGGTCGCGCATGCGCCCTTGGCCTGTGCGGTGTGTGGGGGGGTTGAACCCAAGCCCGCAGGGCTCCCGGAGCGGCCAGAGAAAGAAGGGCCCATGGAGAGGTAGGCGAGGTGGGCAGGGGGCGTCACCTTACTCTCCTCAGCTCCCTGAGGGAGAGAGAGAGAGACAGAGACAGAGAGAGAGATCCCTGACCTCTGAGTCTCTGCCTCCACCGCTGGCTGGTGCCAACTCACGCGCCATCCCACTTCCAGCCATCACCCCCACGCCTGCCTTGGGGCCAGCCCCACCACAGACAGGCCGGTTGGTTCCTGCTCACCTCTGTGCCGTCCCTTCCCGACCTGACCCCAGTGCAGGGGATAAGCTTCAGACAAGTCTTTCCATGTCCCTCTGCATGACAATAGACTTCCTCCCCTCTCCCATTCCACAGGCCCACCCGGGACATCCACCTTTGTCATTAGCTCAGGAGAGGATGCAAGATGAGAATCTCTGCTATTTTGTGGGGAGACTCAGTTTCCCGGGTTTCCCCCATGGACACATGTTCTTCAGCTGGGTCTGATTTTCTCCAGACAAGCTGTCTTGGGAAGGATTTGGCCAGCCCTAAGAACCTGAAGGGAAAGGGCGGAGGGGGGTTCTCTCTCTGCCCCCGACAGCCCCGAGCTGGGTCGGTCCCTCAGACCTGGCCAGGGGCATCCCATCCCCCGGCGCCCTTCCCCGGGGCATCCAAGGGCAGGCTCGGCGCCAGCCCCACCCCGCTCGCCACTGCCCGACCATCGTCCTCCCTCGGGGGGCCTGGGCAGGACAGGGACCCGGCTGTGGGAGGCCTCCAGATCTCAGGCCTGGCACACCGTTTACCAGGCTGCTTCCTCCTCTGACGGGGGCCCAGCACACGCCCCAGGAGACTTGGCAGCCGCCCCCAGGGCTCTAGCCTCTGGAACTCGTCCCCTTGGAAGGGGCCTGGCCCAGGTGCCAGGTTCGGCTGGTCGGCCAGCCTCCTTTGGAGAAAGCAGGCAAGCCGAGCCAGGCTTGCAGTGGCCCTGGCGTGACACCTGCCACCTCAGGCAGAGGGCCTCCCGCGTGCCCTCCATGGCGGGTTTCTCCCCGGAGCCGTGGCCTGGGCACTAGGAAGGCCGGGCCTCCCCGACTCCCGGGAGGAGGGGCTAGCCCAGTTGCGCCCTGGCCCCCAAACCCTCTGGTGCCATCTGCCTGTCTCGGCACTTCTGACTCCACAGAGCCTTTCCTACATCTGGGCTGCCTGCCGTGGCAAAGTGCAGGCGTGGGGTGAGGCCATGGTTTTGTCTTTCCAGGAAAAAATGAGCCCCTGGCCGAAGCAGCAGGCCCAGGCAGAGCCTTGAGCTTGAAGCCCAGTAGGTCTGTGGCCCTCAGGGCCAGAGCCATGCTTTCAAGGCAGGGAAGCGGCCTGCAAGCTGAGTGGGAGTGGGGGAGGGGAGGGAGACAGCTGAAGCCGAGTCCAGAAGGGCGGCGATGGAAGAGCTGCAGCTGGGTCAGAGCCTGGAGGGAGGGCGGGGCCTTCACTGAGGACCCCCCCCCGCCCCGAGGCCAGCCCTAGGCCCCGGCGGTCACGCATGCGCCCTTGGCCTGTGCGGTGTGTGGGGGGTTGAACCCAAGCCCGCAGGGCTCCCGGAGCGGCCAGAGAAAGAAGGGCCCATGGAGAGGTAGGCGAGGTGGGCAGGGGGCGCCACCTTACTCTCCTCAGCTCCCTGAGGGAGAGAGAGAGAGACAGAGACAGAGAGAGAGATCCCTGACCTCTGAGTCTCTGCCTCCACCGCTGGCTGGTGCCAACTCACGCGCCATCCCACTTCCAGCCATCACCCCCACGCCTGCCTCGGGGCCAGCCCCACCACAGACAGGCCGGTTGGTTCCTGCTCACCTCTGTGCCGTCCCTTCCCGACCTGACCCCAGTGCAGGGGATAAGCTTCAGACAAGTCTTTCCATGTCCCTCTGCATGACAATAGACTTCCTCCCCTCTCCCATTCCACAGGCCCACCCGGGACATCCACCTTTGTCATTAGCTCAGGAGAGGATGCAAGATGAGAATCTCTGCTATTGTGTGGGGAGACTCAGTTTCCCGGGTTTCCCCCATGGACACATGTTCTTCAGCTGGGTCTGATTTTCTCCAGACAAGCTGTCTTGGGAAGGATTTGGCCAGCCCTAAGAACCTGAAGGGAAAGGGCGGAGGGGGGGTTCTCTCTCTGCCCCCGACAGCCCCGAGCTGGGTCGGTCCCTCAGACCTGGCCAGGGGCATCCCATCCCCCGGCGCCCTTCCCCGGGGCATCCAAGGGCAGGCTCGGCGCCAGCCCCACCCCGCTCGCCACTGCCCGACCATCGTCCTCCCTCGGGGGGCCTGGGCAGGACAGGGACCCGGCTGTGGGAGGCCTCCAGATCTCAGGCCTGGCACACCGTTTACCAGGCTGCTTCCTCCTCTGACGGGGGCCCAGCACACGCCCCAGGAGACTTGGCAGCCGCCCCCAGGGCTCTAGCCTCTGGAACTCGTCCCCTTGGAAGGGGCCTGGCCCAGGTGCCAGGTTCGGCTGGTCGGCCAGCCTCCTTTGGAGAAAGCAGGCAAGCCGAGCCAGGCTTGCAGTGGCCCTGGCGTGACACCTGCCACCTCAGGCAGAGGGCCTCCCGCGTGCCCTCCATGGCGGGTTTCTCCCCGGAGCCGTGGCCTGGGCACTAGGAAGGCCGGGCCTCCCCGACTCCCGGGAGGAGGGGCTAGCCCAGTTGCGCCCTGGCCCCCAAACCCTCTGGTGCCATCTGCCTGTCTCGGCACTTCTGACTCCACAGAGCCTTTCCTACATCTGGGCTGCCTGCCGTGGCAAAGTGCAGGCGTGGGGTGAGGCCATGGTTTTGTCTTTCCAGGAAAAAATGAGCCCCTGGCCGAAGCAGCAGGCCCAGGCAGAGCCTTGAGCTTGAAGCCCAGTAGGTCTGTGGCCCTCAGGGCCAGAGCCATGCTTTCAAGGCAGGGAAGCGGCCTGCAAGCTGAGTGGGAGTGGGGGAGGGGAGGGAGACAGCTGAAGCCGAGTCCAGAAGGGCGGCGATGGAAGAGCTGCAGCTGGGTCAGAGCCTGGAGGGAGGGCGGGGCCTTCACTGAGGACCCCCCCCCGCCCCGAGGCCAGCCCTAGGCCCCGGCGGTCACGCATGCGCCCTTGGCCTGTGCGGTGTGTGGGGGGTTGAACCCAAGCCCGCAGGGCTCCCGGAGCGGCCAGAGAAAGAAGGGCCCATGGAGAGGTAGGCGAGGTGGGCAGGGGGCGCCACCTTACTCTCCTCAGCTCCCTGAGGGAGAGAGAGAGAGACAGAGACAGAGAGAGAGATCCCTGACCTCTGAGTCTCTGCCTCCACCGCTGGCTGGTGCCAACTCACGCGCCATCCCACTTCCAGCCATCACCCCCACGCCTGCCTCGGGGCCAGCCCCACCACAGACAGGCCGGTTGGTTCCTGCTCACCTCTGTGCCGTCCCTTCCCGACCTGACCCCAGTGCAGGGGATAAGCTTCAGACAAGTCTTTCCATGTCCCTCTGCATGACAATAGACTTCCTCCCCTCTCCCATTCCACAGGCCCACCCGGGACATCCACCTTTGTCATTAGCTCAGGAGAGGATGCAAGATGAGAATCTCTGCTATTGTGTGGGGAGACTCAGTTTCCCGGGTTTCCCCCATGGACACATGTTCTTCAGCTGGGTCTGATTTTCTCCAGACAAGCTGTCTTGGGAAGGATTTGGCCAGCCCTAAGAACCTGAAGGGAAAGGGCGGAGGGGGGTTCTCTCTCTGCCCCCGACAGCCCCGAGCTGGGTCGGTCCCTCAGACCTGGCCAGGGGCATCCCATCCCCCGGCGCCCTTCCCCGGGGCATCCAAGGGCAGGCTCGGCGCCAGCCCCACCCCGCTCGCCACTGCCCGACCATCGTCCTCCCTCGGGGGGCCTGGGCAGGACAGGGACCCGGCTGTGGGAGGCCTCCAGATCTCAGGCCTGGCACACCGTTTAGCAGGCTGCTTCCTCCTCTGACGGGGGCCCAGCACACGCCCCAGGAGACTTGGCAGCCGCCCCCAGGGCTCTAGCCTCTGGAACTCGTCCCCTTGGAAGGGGCCTGGCCCAGGTGCCAGGTTCGGCTGGTCGGCCAGCCTCCTTTGGAGAAAGCAGGCAAGCCGAGCCAGGCTTGCAGTGGCCCTGGCGTGACACCTGCCACCTCAGGCAGAGGGCCTCCCGCGTGCCCTCCATGGCGGGTTTCTCCCCGGAGCCGTGGCCTGGGCACTAGGAAGGCCGGGCCTCCCCGACTCCCGGGAGGAGGGGCTAGCCCAGTTGCGCCCTGGCCCCCAAACCCTCTGGTGCCATCTGCCTGTCTCGGCACTTCTGACTCCACAGAGCCTTTCCTACATCTGGGCTGCCTGCCGTGGCAAAGTGCAGGCGTGGGGTGAGGCCATGGTTTTGTCTTTCCAGGAAAAAATGAGCCCCTGGCCGAAGCAGCAGGCCCAGGCAGAGCCTTGAGCTTGAAGCCCAGTAGGTCTGTGGCCCTCAGGGCCAGAGCCATGCTTTCAAGGCAGGGAAGCGGCCTGCAAGCTGAGTGGGAGTGGGGGAGGGGAGGGAGACAGCTGAAGCCGAGTCCAGAAGGGCGGCGATGGAAGAGCTGCAGCTGGGTCAGAGCCTGGAGGGAGGGCGGGGCCTTCACTGAGGACACCCCGCCCCCCGAGGCCAGCCCTAGGCCCCGGCGGTCGCGCATGCGCCCTTGGCCTGTGCGGTGTGTGGGGGGTTGAACCCAAGCCCGCAGGGCTCCCGGAGCGGCCAGAGAAAGAAGGGCCCATGGAGAGGTAGGCGAGGTGGGCAGGGGGCGCCACCTTACTCTCCTCAGCTCCCTGAGGGAGAGAGAGAGAGACAGAGACAGAGAGAGAGATCCCTGACCTCTGAGTCTCTGCCTCCACCGCTGGCTGGTGCCAACTCACGCGCCATCCCACTTCCAGCCATCATCCCCACGCCTGCCTCGGGGCAAGCCCCACCACAGACAGGCCGCCATCCCACTTCCAGCCATCACCCCCACGCCTGCCTCGGGGCCAGCCCCACCACAGACAGGCCGGTTGGTTCCTGCTCACCTCTGTGCCGTTCCTTCCCGACCTGACCCCAGTGCAGGGGATAAGCTTCAGACAAGTCTTTCCATGTCCCTCTGCATGACAATAGACTTCCTCCCCTCTCCCATTCCACAGGCCCACCCGGGACATCCACCTTTGTCATTAGCTCAGGAGAGGATGCAAGATGAGAATCTCTGCTATTGTGTGGGGAGACTCAGTTTCCCGGGTTTCCCCCATGGACACATGTTCTTCAGCTGGGTCTGATTTTCTCCAGACAAGCTGTCTTGGGAAGGATTTGGCCAGCCCTAAGAACCTGAAGGGAAAGGGCGGAGGGGGGTTCTCTCTCTGCCCCCGACAGCCCCGAGCTGGGTCGGTCCCTCAGACCTGGCCAGGGGCATCCCATCCCCCGGCGCCCTTCCCCGGGGCATCCAAGGGCAGGCTGGGCGCCAGCCCCACCCCGCTCGCCACTGCCCGACCATCGTCCTCCCTCGGGGGGCCTGGGCAGGACAGGGACCCGGCTGTGGGAGGCCTCCAGATCTCAGGCCTGGCACACCGTTTACCAGGCTGCTTCCTCCTCTGACGGGGGCCCAGCACACGCCCCAGGAGACTTGGCAGCCGGCCCCAGGGCTCTATCCTCTGGAACTGGTCCCCTTGGAAGGGGCCTGGCCCAGGTGCCAGGTTCGGCTGGTCGGCCAGCCTCCTTTGGAGAAAGCAGGCAAGCCGAGCCAGGCTTGCAGTGGCCCTGGCGTGACACCTGCCACCTCAGGCAGAGGGCCTCCCGCGTGCCCTCCATGGCGGGTTTCTCCCCGGAGCCGTGGCCTGGGCACTAGGAATGCCGGGCCTCCCCGACTCCCGGGAGGAGGGGCTAGCCCAGTTGCGCCCTGGCCCCCAAACCCTCTGGTGCCATCTGCCTGTCTCGGCACTTCTGACTCCACAGAGCCTTTCCTACATCTGGGCTGCCTGCCGTGGCAAAGTGCAGGCGTGGGGTGAGGCCATGGTTTTGTCTTTCCAGGAAAAAATGAGCCCCTGGCCGAAGCAGCAGGCCCAGGCAGAGCCTTGAGCTTGAAGCCCAGTAGGTCTGTGGCCCTCAGGGCCAGAGCCATGCTTTCAAGGCAGGGAAGCGGCCTGCAAGCTGAGTGGGAGTGGGGGAGGGGAGGGAGACAGCTGAAGCCGAGTCCAGAAGGGCGGCGATGGAAGAGCTGCAGCTGGGTCAGAGCCTGGAGGGAGGGCGGGGCCTTCACTGAGGACCCCCCGCCCCCCGAGGCCAGCCCTAGGCCCCGGCGGTCGCGCATGCGCCCTTGGCCTGTGCGGTGTGTGGGGGGGTTGAACCCAAGCCCGCAGGGCTCCCGGAGCGGCCAGAGAAAGAAGGGCCCATGGAGAGGTAGGCGAGGTGGGCAGGGGGCGTCACCTTACTCTCCTCAGCTCCCTGAGGGAGAGAGAGAGAGACAGAGACAGAGAGAGAGATCCCTGACCTCTGAGTCTCTGCCTCCACCGCTGGCTGGTGCCAACTCACGCGCCATCCCACTTCCAGCCATCACCCCCACGCCTGCCTTGGGGCCAGCCCCACCACAGACAGGCCAGTTGGTTCCTGCTCACCTCTGTGCCGTCCCTTCCCGACCTGACCCCAGTGCAGGGGATAAGCTTCAGACAAGTCTTTCCATGTCCCTCTGCATGACAATAGACTTCCTCCCCTCTCCCATTCCACAGGCCCACCCGGGACATCCACCTTTGTCATTAGCTCAGGAGAGGATGCAAGATGAGAATCTCTGCTATTGTGTGGGGAGACTCAGTTTCCCGGGTTTCCCCCATGGACACATGTTCTTCAGCTGGGTCTGATTTTCTCCAGACAAGCTGTCTTGGGAAGGATTTGGCCAGCCCTAAGAACCTGAAGGGAAAGGGCGGAGGGGGGTTCTCTCTCTGCCCCCGACAGCCCCGAGCTGGGTGGGTCCCTCAGACCTGGCCAGGGGCATCCCATCCCCCGGCGCCCTTCCCCGGGGCATCCAAGGGCAGGCTCGGCGCCAGCCCCACCCCGCTCGCCACTGCCCGACCATCGTCCTCCCTCGGGGGGCCTGGGCAGGACAGGGACCCGGCTGTGGGAGGCCTCCAGATCTCAGGCCTGGCACACCGTTTACCAGGCTGCTTCCTCCTCTGACGGGGGCCCAGCACACGCCCCAGGAGACTTGGCAGCCGCCCCCAGGGCTCTAGCCTCTGGAACTCGTCCCCTTGGAAGGGGCCTGGCCCAGGTGCCAGGTTCGGCTGGTCGGCCAGCCTCCTTTGGAGAAAGCAGGCAAGCCGAGCCAGGCTTGCATTGGCCCTGGCGTGACACCTGCCACCTCAGGCAGAGGTCCTCCCGCGTGCCCTCCATGGCGGGTTTCTCCCCGGAGCCGTGGCCTGGGCACTAGGAAGGCCGGGCCTCCCCGACTCCCGGGAGGAGGGGCTAGCCCAGTTGCGCCCTGGCCCCCAAACCCTCTGGTGCCATCTGCCTGTCTCGGCACTTCTGACTCCACAGAGCCTTTCCTACATCTGGGCTGCCTGCCGTGGCAAAGTGCAGGCGTGGGGTGAGGCCATGGTTTTGTCTTTCCAGGAAAAAATGAGCCCCTGGCCGAAGCAGCAGGCCCAGGCAGAGCCTTGAGCTTGAAGCCCAGTAGGTCTGTGGCCCTCAGGGCCAGAGCCATGCTTTCAAGGCAGGGAAGCGGCCTGCAAGCTGAGTGGGAGTGGGGGAGGGGAGGGAGACAGCTGAAGCCGAGTCCAGAAGGGCGGCGATGGAAGAGCTGCAGCTGGGTCAGAGCCTGGAGGGAGGGCGGGGCCTTCACTGAGGACCCCCCCCCGCCCCGAGGCCAGCCCTAGGCCCCGGCGGTCACGCATGCGCCCTTGGCCTGTGCGGTGTGTGGGGGGTTGAACCCAAGCCCGCAGGGCTCCCGGAGCGGCCAGAGAAAGAAGGGCCCATGGAGAGGTAGGCGAGGTGGGCAGGGGGCGCCACCTTACTCTCCTCAGCTCCCTGAGGGAGAGAGAGAGAGACAGAGACAGAGAGAGAGATCCCTGACCTCTGAGTCTCTGCCTCCACCGCTGGCTGGTGCCAACTCACGCGCCATCCCACTTCCAGCCATCACCCCCACGCCTGCCTCGGGGCCAGCCCCACCACAGACAGGCCGGTTGGTTCCTGCTCACCTCTGTGCCGTCCCTTCCCGACCTGACCCCAGTGCAGGGGATAAGCTTCAGACAAGTCTTTCCATGTCCCTCTGCATGACAATAGACTTCCTCCCCTCTCCCATTCCACAGGCCCACCCGGGACATCCACCTTTGTCATTAGCTCAGGAGAGGATGCAAGATGAGAATCTCTGCTATTGTGTGGGGAGACTCAGTTTCCCGGGTTTCCCCCATGGACACATGTTCTTCAGCTGGGTCTGATTTTCTCCAGACAAGCTGTCTTGGGAAGGATTTGGCCAGCCCTAAGAACCTGAAGGGAAAGGGCGGAGGGGGGTTCTCTCTCTGCCCCCGACAGCCCCGAGCTGGGTCGGTCCCTCAGACCTGGCCAGGGGCAGCCCATCCCCCGGCGCCCTTCCCCGGGGCATCCAAGGGCAGGCTGGGCGCCAGCCCCACCCCGCTCGCCACTGCCCGACCATCGTCCTCCCTCGGGGGCCTGGGCAGGACAGGGACCCGGCTGTGGGAGGCCTCCAGATCTCAGGCCTGGCACACCGTTTACCAGGCTGCTTCCTCCTCTGACGGGGGCCCAGCACACGCCCCAGGAGACTTGGCAGCCGGCCCCAGGGCTCTAGCCTCTGGAACTCGTCCCCTTGGAAGGGGCCTGGCCCAGGTGCCAGGTTCGGCTGGTCGGCCAGCCTCCTTTGGAGAAAGCAGGCAAGCCGAGCCAGGCTTGCAGTGGCCCTGGCGTGACACCTGCCACCTCAGGCAGAGGGCCTCCCGCGTGCCCTCCATGGCGGGTTTCTCCCCGGAGCCGTGGCCTGGGCACTAGGAAGGCCGGGCCTCCCCGACTCCCGGGAGGAGGGGCTAGCCCAGTTGCGCCCTGGCCCCCAAACCCTCTGGTGCCATCTGCCTGTCTCGGCACTTCTGACTCCACAGAGCCTTTCCTACATCTGGGCTGCCTGCCGTGGCAAAGTGCAGGCGTGGGGTGAGGCCATGGTTTTGTCTTTCCAGGAAAAAATGAGCCCCTGGCCGAAGCAGCAGGCCCAGGCAGAGCCTTGAGCTTGAAGCCCAGTAGGTCTGTGGCCCTCAGGGCCAGAGCCATGCTTTCAAGGCAGGGAAGCGGCCTGCAAGCTGAGTGGGAGTGGGGGAGGGGAGGGAGACAGCTGAAGCCGAGTCCAGAAGGGCGGCGATGGAAGAGCTGCAGCTGGGTCAGAGCCTGGAGGGAGGGCGGGGCCTTCACTGAGGACCCCCCCCCCCCGAGGCCAGCCCTAGGCCCCGGCGGTCACGCATGCGCCCTTGGCCTGTGCGGTGTGTGGGGGGTTGAACCCAAGCCCGCAGGGCTCCCGGAGCGGCCAGAGAAAGAAGGGCCCATGGAGAGGTAGGCGAGGTGGGCAGGGGGCGCCACCTTACTCTCCTCAGCTCCCTGAGGGAGAGAGAGAGAGACAGAGACAGAGAGAGAGATCCCTGACCTCTGAGTCTCTGCCTCCACCGCTGGCTGGTGCCAACTCACGCGCCATCCCACTTCCAGCCATCACCCCCACGCCTGCCTCGGGGCCAGCCCCACCACAGACAGGCCGCCATCCCACTTCCAGCCATCACCCCCACGCCTGCCTCGGGGCCAACCCCACCACAGACAGGCCGGTTGGTTCCTGCTCACCTCTGTGCCGTCCCTTCCCGACCTGACCCCAGTGCAGGGGATAAGCTTCAGACAAGTCTTTCCATGTCCCTCTGCATGACAATAGACTTCCTCCCCTCTCCCATTCCACAGGCCCACCCGGGACATCCACCTTTGTCATTAGCTCAGGAGAGGATGCAAGATGAGAATCTCTGCTATTGTGTGGGGAGACTCAGTTTCCCGGGTTTCCCACATGGACACATGTTCTTCAGCTGGGTCTGATTTTCTCCAGACAAGCTGTCTTGGGAAGGATTTGGCCAGCCCTAAGAACCTGAAGGGAACGGGCGGAGGGGGGTTCTCTCTCTGCCCCCGACAGCCCCGAGCTGGGTCGGTCCCTCAGACCTGGCCAGGGGCAGCCCATCCCCCGGCGCCCTTCCCCGGGGCATCCAAGGGCAGGCTGGGCGCCAGCCCCACCCCGCTCGCCACTGCCCGACCATCGTCCTCCCTCGGGGGGCCTGGGCAGGACAGGGACCCGGCTGTGGGAGGCCTCCAGATCTCAGGCCTGGCACACCGTTTACCAGGCTGCTTCCTCCTCTGACGGGGGCCCAGCACACGCCCCAGGAGACTTGGCAGCCGGCCCCAGGGCTCTAGCCTCTGGAACTCGTCCCCTTGGAAGGGGCCTGGCCCAGGTGCCAGGTTCGGCTGGTCGGCCAGCCTCCTTTGGAGAAAGCAGGCAAGCCGAGCCAGGCTTGCAGTGGCCCTGGCGTGACACCTGCCACCTCAGGCAGAGGGCCTCCCGCGTGCCCTCCATGGCGGGTTTCTCCCCGGAGCCGTGGCCTGGGCACTAGGAAGGCCGGGCCTCCCCGACTCCCGGGAGGAGGGGCTAGCCCAGTTGCGCCCTGGCCCCCAAACCCTCTGGTGCCATCTGCCTGTCTCGGCACTTCTGACTCCACAGAGCCTTTCCTACATCTGGGCTGCCTGCCGTGGCAAAGTGCAGGCGTGGGGTGAGGCCATGGTTTTGTCTTTCCAGGAAAAAATGAGCCCCTGGCCGAAGCAGCAGGCCCAGGCAGAGCCTTGAGCTTGAAGCCCAGTAGGTCTGTGGCCCTCAGGGCCAGAGCCATGCTTTCAAGGCAGGGAAGCGGCCTGCAAGCTGAGTGGGAGTGGGGGAGGGGAGGGAGACAGCTGAAGCCGAGTCCAGAAGGGCGGCGATGGAAGAGCTGCAGCTGGGTCAGAGCCTGGAGGGAGGGCGGGGCCTTCACTGAGGACCCCCCCCCCGAGGCCAGCCCTAGGCCCCGGCGGTCACGCATGCGCCCTTGGCCTGTGCGGTGTGTGGGGGGTTGAACCCAAGCCCGCAGGGCTCCCGGAGTGGCCAGAGAAAGAAGGGCCCATGGAGAGGTAGGCGAGGTGGGCAGGGGGCGCCACCTTACTCTCCTCAGCTCCCTGAGGGAGAGAGAGAGAGACAGAGACAGAGAGAGAGATCCCTGACCTCTGAGTCTCTGCCTCCACCGCTGGCTGGTGCCAACTCACGCGCCATCCCACTTCCAGCCATCACCCCCACGCCTGCCTCGGGGCCAGCCCCACCACAGACAGGCCGCCATCCCACTTCCAGCCATCACCCCCACGCCTGCCTCGGGGCCAACCCCACCACAGACAGGCCGGTTGGTTCCTGCTCACCTCTGTGCCGTCCCTTCCCGACCTGACCCCAGTGCAGGGGATAAGCTTCAGACAAGTCTTTCCATGTCCCTCTGCATGACAATAGACTTCCTCCCCTCTCCCATTCCACAGGCCCACCCTGGACATCCACCTTTGTCATTAGCTCAGGAGAGGATGCAAGATGAGAATCTCTGCTATTGTGTGGGGAGACTCAGTTTCCCGGGTTTCCCCCATGGACACATGTTCTTCAGCTGGGTCTGATTTTCTCCAGACAAGCTGTCTTGGGAAGGATTTGGCCAGCCCTAAGAACCTGAAGGGAAAGGGCGGAGGGGGGTTCTCTCTCTGCCCCCGACAGCCCCGAGCTGGGTCGGTCCCTCAGACCTGGCCAGGGGCATCCCATCCCCCGGCGCCCTTCCCCGGGGCATCCAAGGGCAGGCTCGGCGCCAGCCCCACCCCGCTCGCCACTGCCCGACCATCGTCCTCCCTCGGGGGGCCTGGGCAGGACAGGGACCCGGCTGTGGGAGGCCTCCAGATCTCAGGCCTGGCACACCGTTTACCAGGCTGCTTCCTCCTCTGACGGGGGCCCAGCACACGCCCCAGGAGACTTGGCAGCCGCCCCCAGGGCTCTAGCCTCTGGAACTCGTCCCCTTGGAAGGGGCCTGGCCCAGGTGCCAGGTTCGGCTGGTCGGCCAGCCTCCTTTGGAGAAAGCAGGCAAGCCGAGCCAGGCTTGCAGTGGCCCTGGCGTGACACCTGCCACCTCAGGCAGAGGGCCTCCCGCGTGCCCTCCATGGCGGGTTTCTCCCCGGAGCCGTGGCCTGGGCACTAGGAAGGCCGGGCCTCCCCGACTCCCGGGAGGAGGGGCTAGCCCAGTTGCGCCCTGGCCCCCAAACCCTCTGGTGCCATCTGCCTGTCTCGGCACTTCTGACTCAACAGAGCCTTTCCTACATCTGGGCTGCCTGCCGTAGCAAAGTGCAGGCGTGGGGTGAGGCCATGGTTTTGTCTTTCCAGGAAAAAATGAGCCCCTGGCCGAAGCAGCAGGCCCAGGCAGAGCCTTGAGCTTGAAGCCCAGTAGGTCTGTGGCCCTCAGGGCCAGAGCCATGCTTTCAAGGCAGGGAAGCGGCCTGCAAGCTGAGTGGGAGTGGGGGAGGGGAGGGAGACAGCTGAAGCCGAGTCCAGAAGGGCGGCGATGGAAGAGCTGCAGCTGGGTCAGAGCCTGGAGGGAGTGCGGGGCCTTCACTGAGGACCCCCCCCCGAGGCCAGCCCTAGGCCCCGGCGGTCACGCATGCGCCCTTGGCCTGTGCGGTGTGTGGGGGGTTGAACCCAAGCCCGCAGGGCTCCCGGATCGGCCAGAGAAAGAAGGGCCCATGGAGAGGTAGGCGAGGTGGGCAGGGGGCGCCACCTTACTCTCCTCAGCTCCCTGAGGGAGAGAGAGAGAGACAGAGACAGAGAGAGAGATCCCTGACCTCTGAGTCTCTGCCTCCACCGCTGGCTGGTGCCAACTCACGCGCCATCCCACTTCCAGCCATCACCCCCACGCCTGCCTCGGGGCCAGCCCCACCACAGACAGGCCGGTTGGTTCCTGCTCACCTCTGTGCCGTCCCTTCCCGACCTGACCCCAGTGCAGGGGATAAGCTTCAGACAAGTCTTTCCATGTCCCTCTGCATGACAATAGACTTCCTCCCCTCTCCCATTCCACAGGCCCACCCGGGACATCCACCTTTGTCATTAGCTCAGGAGAGGATGCAAGATGAGAATCTCTGCTATTGTGTGGGGAGACTCAGTTTCCCGGGTTTCCCCCATGGACACATGTTCTTCAGCTGGGTCTGATTTTCTCCAGACAAGCTGTCTTGGGAAGGATTTGGCCAGCCCTAAGAACCTGAAGGGAAAGGGCGGAGGGGGGTTCTCTCTCTGCCCCCGACAGCCCCGAGCTGGGTCGGTCCCTCAGACCTGGCCAGGGGCATCCCATCCCCCGGCGCCCTTCCCCGGGGCATCCAAGGGCAGGCTCGGCGCCAGCCCCACCCCGCTCGCCACTGCCCGACCATCGTCCTCCCTCGGGGGGCCTGGGCAGGACAGGGACCCGGCTGTGGGAGGCCTCCAGATCTCAGGCCTGGCACACCGTTTAGCAGGCTGCTTCCTCCTCTGACGGGGGCCCAGCACACGCCCCAGGAGACTTGGCAGCCGCCCCCAGGGCTCTAGCCTCTGGAACTCGTCCCCTTGGAAGGGGCCTGGCCCAGGTGCCAGGTTCGGCTGGTCGGCCAGCCTCCTTTGGAGAAAGCAGGCAAGCCGAGCCAGGCTTGCAGTGGCCCTGGCGTGACACCTGCCACCTCAGGCAGAGGGCCTCCCGCGTGCCCTCCATGGCGGGTTTCTCCCCGGAGCCGTGGCCTGGGCACTAGGAAGGCCGGGCCTCCCCGACTCCCGGGAGGAGGGGCTAGCCCAGTTGCGCCCTGGCCCCCAAACCCTCTGGTGCCATCTGCCTGTCTCGGCACTTCTGACTCCACAGAGCCTTTCCTACATCTGGGCTGCCTGCCGTGGCAAAGTGCAGGCGTGGGGTGAGGCCATGGTTTTGTCTTTCCAGGAAAAAATGAGCCCCTGGCCGAAGCAGCAGGCCCAGGCAGAGCCTTGAGCTTGAAGCCCAGTAGGTCTGTGGCCCTCAGGGCCAGAGCCATGCTTTCAAGGCAGGGAAGCGGCCTGCAAGCTGAGTGGGAGTGGGGGAGGGGAGGGAGACAGCTGAAGCCGAGTCCAGAAGGGCGGCGATGGAAGAGCTGCAGCTGGGTCAGAGCCTGGAGGGAGGGCGGGGCCTTCACTGAGGACCCCCCCGCCCCCCGAGGCCAGCCCTAGGCCCCGGCGGTCGCGCAAGCGCCCTTGGCCTGTGCGGTGTGTGGGGGGTTGAACCCAAGCCCGCAGGGCTCCCGGAGCGGCCAGAGAAAGAAGGGCCCATGGAGAGGTAGGCGAGGTGGGCAGGGGGCGCCACCTTACTCTCCTCAGCTCCCTGAGGGAGAGAGAGAGAGACAGAGACAGAGAGAGAGATCCCTGACCTCTGAGTCTCTGCCTCCACCGCTGGCTGGTGCCAACTCACGCGCCATCCCACTTCCAGCCATCATCCCCACGCCTGCCTCGGGGCAAGCCCCACCACAGACAGGCCGCCATCCCACTTCCAGCCATCACCCCCACGCCTGCCTCGGGGCCAGCCCCACCACAGACAGGCCGGTTGGTTCTTCCTGCTCACCTCTGTGCCGTTCCTTCCCGACCTGACCCCAGTGCAGGGGATAAGCTTCAGACAAGTCTTTCCATGTCCCTCTGCATGACAATAGACTTCCTCCCCTCTCCCATTCCACAGGCCCACCCGGGACATCCACCTTTGTCATTAGCTCAGGAGAGGATGCAAGATGAGAATCTCTGCTATTGTGTGGGGAGACTCAGTTTCCGGGTTTCCCCCATGGACACATGTTCTTCAGCTGGGTCTGATTTTCTCCAGACAAGCTGTCTTGGGAAGGATTTGGCCAGCCCTAAGAACCTGAAGGGAAAGGGCGGAGGGGGGTTCTCTCTCTGCCCCGACAGCCCCGAGCTGGGTCGGTCCCTCAGACCTGGCCAGGGGCATCCCATCCCCCGGCGCCCTTCCCCGGGGCATCCAAGGGCAGGCTGGGCGCCAGCCCCACCCGCTCGCCACTGCCCGACCATCGTCCTCCCTCGGGGGGCCTGGGCAGGACAGGGACCCGGCTGTGGGAGGCCTCCAGATCTCAGGCCTGGCACACCGTTTACCAGGCTGCTTCCTCCTCTGACGGGGGCCCAGCACACGCCCCAGGAGACTTGGCAGCCGGCCCCAGGGCTCTATCCTCTGGAACTGGTCCCCTTGGAAGGGCCTGGCCCAGGTGCCAGGTTCGGCTGGTCGGCCAGCCTCCTTTGGAGAAAGCAGGCAAGCCGAGCCAGGCTTGCAGTGGCCCTGGCGTGACACCTGCCACCTCAGGCAGAGGGCCTCCCGCGTGCCCTCCATGGCGGGTTTCTCCCCGGAGCCGTGGCCTGGGCACTAGGAATGCCGGGCCTCCCCGACTCCCGGGAGGAGGGGCTAGCCCAGTTGCGCCCTGGCCCCCAAACCCTCTGGTGCCATCTGCCTGTCTCGGCACTTCTGACTCCACAGAGCCTTTCCTACATCTGGGCTGCCTGCCGTGGCAAAGTGCAGGCGTGGGGTGAGGCCATGGTTTTGTCTTTCCAGGAAAAAATGAGCCCCTGGCCGAAGCAGCAGGCCCAGGCAGAGCCTTGAGCTTGAAGCCCAGTAGGTCTGTGGCCCTCAGGGCCAGAGCCATGCTTTCAAGGCAGGGAAGCGGCCTGCAAGCTGAGTGGGAGTGGGGGAGGGGAGGGAGACAGCTGAAGCCGAGTCCAGAAGGGCGGCGATGGAAGAGCTGCAGCTGGGTCAGAGCCTGGAGGGAGGGCGGGGCCTCACTGAGGACCCCCCGCCCCCCGAGGCCAGCCCTAGGCCCCGGCGGTCGCGCATGCGCCCTTGGCCTGTGCGGTGTGTGGGGGGGTTGAACCCAAGCCCGCAGGGCTCCCGGAGCGGCCAGAGAAAGAAGGGCCCATGGAGAGGTAGGCGAGGTGGGCAGGGGGCGTCACCTTACTCTCCTCAGCTCCCTGAGGGAGAGAGAGAGAGACAGAGACAGAGAGAGAGATCCCTGACCTCTGAGTCTCTGCCTCCACCGCTGGCTGGTGCCAACTCACGCGCCATCCCACTTCAGCCATCACCCCCACGCCTGCCTTGGGGCCAGCCCCACCACAGACAGGCCGGTTGGTTCCTGCTCACCTCTGTGCCGTCCCTTCCCGACCTGACCCCAGTGCAGGGGATAAGCTTCAGACAAGTCTTTCCATGTCCCTCTGCATGACAATAGACTTCCTCCCCTCTCCCATTCCACAGGCCCACCCGGGACATCCACCTTTGTCATTAGCTCAGGAGAGGATGCAAGATGAGAATCTCTGCTATTGTGTGGGGAGACTCAGTTTCCCGGGTTTCCCCCATGGACACATGTTCTTCAGCTGGGTCTGATTTTCTCCAGACAAGCTGTCTTGGGAAGGATTTGGCCAGCCCTAAGAACCTGAAGGGAAAGGGCGGAGGGGGGTTCTCTCTCTGCCCCCGACAGCCCCGAGCTGGGTCGGTCCCTCAGACCTGGCCAGGGGCATCCCATCCCCCGGCGCCCTTCCCCGGGGCATCCAAGGGCAGGCTCGGCGCCAGCCCCACCCCGCTCGCCACTGCCCGACCATCGTTCTCCCTCGGGGGGCCTGGGCAGGACAGGGACCCGGCTGTGGGAGGCCTCCAGATCTCAGGCCTGGCACACCGTTTACCAGGCTGCTTCCTCCTCTGACGGGGGCCCAGCACACGCCCCAGGAGACTTGGCAGCCGCCCCCAGGGCTCTAGCCTCTGGAACTCGTCCCCTTGGAAGGGGCCTGGCCCAGGTGCCAGGTTCGGCTGGTCGGCCAGCCTCCTTTGGAGAAAGCAGGCAAGCCGAGCCAGGCTTGCAGTGGCCCTGGCGTGACACCTGCCACCTCAGGCAGAGGGCCTCCCGCGTGCCCTCCATGGCGGGTTTCTCCCCGGAGCCGTGGCCTGGGCACTAGGAAGGCCGGGCCTCCCCGACTCCCGGGAGGAGGGGCTAGCCCAGTTGCGCCCTGGCCCCCAAACCCTCTGGTGCCATCTGCCTGTCTCGGCACTTCTGACTCCACAGAGCCTTTCCTACATCTGGGCTGCCTGCCGTGGCAAAGTGCAGGCGTGGGGTGAGGCCATGGTTTTGTCTTTCCAGGAAAAAATGAGCCCCTGGCCGAAGCAGCAGGCCCAGGCAGAGCCTTGAGCTTGAAGCCCAGTAGGTCTGTGGCCCTCAGGGCCAGAGCCATGCTTTCAAGGCAGGGAAGCGGCCTGCAAGCTGAGTGGGAGTGGGGGAGGGGAGGGAGACAGCTGAAGCCGAGTCCAGAAGGGCGGCGATGGAAGAGCTGCAGCTGGGTCAGAGCCTGGAGGGAGGGCGGGGCCTTCACTGAGGACCCCCCCCCGCCCCGAGGCCAGCCCTAGGCCCCGGCGGTCACGCATGCGCCCTTGGCCTGTGCGGTGTGTGGGGGGTTGAACCCAAGCCCGCAGGGCTCCCGGAGCGGCCAGAGAAAGAAGGGCCCATGGAGAGGTAGGCGAGGTGGGCAGGGGGCGCCACCTTACTCTCCTCAGCTCCCTGAGGGAGAGAGAGAGAGACAGAGACAGAGAGAGAGATCCCTGACCTCTGAGTCTCTGCCTCCACCGCTGGCTGGTGCCAACTCACGCGCCATCCCACTTCCAGCCATCACCCCCACGCCTGCCTCGGGGCCAGCCCCACCACAGACAGGCCGCCATCCCACTTCCAGCCATCACCCCCACGCCTGCCTCGGGGCCAGCCCCACCACAGACAGGCCGGTTGGTTCCTGCTCACCTCTGTGCCGTCCCTTCCCGACCTGACCCCAGTGCAGGGGATAAGCTTCAGACAAGTCTTTCCATGTCCCTCTGCATGACAATAGACTTCCTCCCCTCTCCCATTCCACAGGCCCACCCGGGACATCCACCTTTGTCATTAGCTCAGGAGAGGATGCAAGATGAGAATCTCTGCTATTGTGTGGGGAGACTCAGTTTCCCGGGTTTCCCACATGGACACATGTTCTTCAGCTGGGTCTGATTTTCTCCAGACAAGCTGTCTTGGGAAGGATTTGGCCAGCCCTAAGAACCTGAAGGGAACGGGCGGAGGGGGGTTCTCTCTCTGCCCCCGACAGCCCCGAGCTGGGTCGGTCCCTCAGACCTGGCCAGGGGCAGCCCATCCCCCGGCGCCCTTCCCCGGGGCATCCAAGGGCAGGCTGGGCGCCAGCCCCACCCCGCTCGCCACTGCCCGACCATCGTCCTCCCTCGGGGGGCCTGGGCAGGACAGGGACCCGGCTGTGGGAGGCCTCCAGATCTCAGGCCTGGCACACCGTTTACCAGGCTGCTTCCTCCTCTGACGGGGGCCCAGCACACGCCCCAGGAGACTTGGCAGCCGGCCCCAGGGCTCTAGCCTCTGGAACTCGTCCCCTTGGAAGGGGCCTGGCCCAGGTGCCAGGTTCGGCTGGTCGGCCAGCCTCCTTTGGAGAAAGCAGGCAAGCCGAGCCAGGCTTGCAGTGGCCCTGGCGTGACACCTGCCACCTCAGGCAGAGGGCCTCCCGCGTGCCCTCCATGGCGGGTTTCTCCCCGGAGCCGTGGCCTGGGCACTAGGAAGGCCGGGCCTCCCCGACTCCCGGGAGGAGGGGCTAGCCCAGTTGCGCCCTGGCCCCCAAACCCTCTGGTGCCATCTGCCTGTCTCGGCACTTCTGACTCCACAGAGCCTTTCCTACATCTGGGCTGCCTGCCGTGGCAAAGTGCAGGCGTGGGGTGAGGCCATGGTTTTGTCTTTCCAGGAAAAAATGAGCCCCTGGCCGAAGCAGCAGGCCCAGGCAGAGCCTTGAGCTTGAAGCCCAGTAGGTCTGTGGCCCTCAGGGCCAGAGCCATGCTTTCAAGGCAGGGAAGCGGCCTGCAAGCTGAGTGGGAGTGGGGGAGGGGAGGGAGACAGCTGAAGCCGAGTCCAGAAGGGCGGCGATGGAAGAGCTGCAGCTGGGTCAGAGCCTGGAGGGAGGGCGGGGCCTTCACTGAGGACCCCCCCCCCGAGGCCAGCCCTAGGCCCCGGCGGTCACGCATGCGCCCTTGGCCTGTGCGGTGTGTGGGGGGTTGAACCCAAGCCCGCAGGGCTCCCGGAGCGGCCAGAGAAAGAAGGGCCCATGGAGAGGTAGGCGAGGTGGGCAGGGGGCGCCACCTTACTCTCCTCAGCTCCCTGAGGGAGAGAGAGAGAGACAGAGACAGAGAGAGAGATCCCTGACCTCTGAGTCTCTGCCTCCACCGCTGGCTGGTGCCAACTCACGCGCCATCCCACTTCCAGCCATCACCCCCACGCCTGCGTCGGGGCCAGCCCCACCACAGACAGGCCGCCATCCCACTTCCAGCCATCACCCCCACGCCTGCCTCGGGGCCAGCCCCACCACAGACAGGCCGGTTGGTTCCTGCTCACCTCTGTGCCGTCCCTTCCCGACCTGACCCCAGTGCAGGGGATAAGCTTCAGACAAGTCTTTCCATGTCCCTCTGCATGACAATAGACTTCCTCCCCTCTCCCATTCCACAGGCCCACCCGGGACATCCACCTTTGTCATTAGCTCAGGAGAGGATGCAAGATGAGAATCTCTGCTATTGTGTGGGGAGACTCAGTTTCCCGGGTTTCCCCCATGGACACATGTTCTTCAGCTGGGTCTGATTTTCTCAAGACAAGCTGTCTTGGGAAGGATTTGGCCAGCCCTAAGAACCTGAAGGGAAAGGGCGGAGGGGGGTTCTCTCTCTGCCCCCGACAGCCCCGAGCTGGGTCGGTCCCTCAGACCTGGCCAGGGGCATCCCATCCCCCGGCGCCCTTCCCCGGGGCATCCAAGGGCAGGCTCGGCGCCAGCCCCACCCCGCTCGCCACTGCCCGACCATCGTCCTCCCTCGGGGGGCCTGGGCAGGACAGGGACCCGGCTGTGGGAGGCCTCCAGATCTCAGGCCTGGCACACCGTTTAGCAGGCTGCTTCCTCCTCTGACGGGGGCCCAGCACACGCCCCAGGAGACTTGGCAGCCGCCCCCAGGGCTCTAGCCTCTGGAACTCGTCCCCTTGGAAGGGGCCTGGCCCAGGTGCCAGGTTCGGCTGGTCGGCCAGCCTCCTTTGGAGAAAGCAGGCAAGCCGAGCCAGGCTTGCAGTGGCCCTGGCGTGACACCTGCCACCTCAGGCAGAGGGCCTCCCGCGTGCCCTCCATGGCGGGTTTCTCCCCGGAGCCGTGGCCTGGGCACTAGGAAGGCCGGGCCTCCCCGACTCCCGGGAGGAGGGGCTAGCCCAGTTGCGCCCTGGCCCCCAAACCCTCTGGTGCCATCTGCCTGTCTCGGCACTTCTGACTCCACAGAGCCTTTCCTACATCTGGGCTGCCTGCCGTGGCAAAGTGCAGGCGTGGGGTGAGGCCATGGTTTTGTCTTTCCAGGAAAAAATGAGCCCCTGGCCGAAGCAGCAGGCCCAGGCAGAGCCTTGAGCTTGAAGCCCAGTAGGTCTGTGGCCCTCAGGGCCAGAGCCATGCTTTCAAGGCAGGGAAGCGGCCTGCAAGCTGAGTGGGAGTGGGGGAGGGGAGGGAGACAGCTGAAGCCGAGTCCAGAAGGGCGGCGATGGAAGAGCTGCAGCTGGGTCAGAGCCTGGAGGGAGGGCGGGGCCTTCACTGAGGACCCCCCCGCCCCCCGAGGCCAGCCCTAGGCCCCAGCGGTCGCGCATGCGCCCTTGGCCTGTGCGGTGTGTGGGGGGTTGAACCCAAGCCCGCAGGGCTCCCGGAGCGGCCAGAGAAAGAAGGGCCCATGGAGAGGTAGGCGAGGTGGGCAGGGGGCGCCACCTTACTCTCCTCAGCTCCCTGAGGGAGAGAGAGAGAGACAGAGACAGAGAGAGAGATCCCTGACCTCTGAGTCTCTGCCTCCACCGCTGGCTGGTGCCAACTCACGCGCCATCCCACTTCCAGCCATCATCCCCACGCCTGCCTCGGGGCAAGCCCCACCACAGACAGGCCGCCATCCCACTTCCAGCCATCACCCCCACGCCTGCCTCGGGGCCAGCCCCACCACAGACAGGCCGGTTGGTTCCTGCTCACCTCTGTGCCGTTCCTTCCCGACCTGACCCCAGTGCAGGGGATAAGCTTCAGACAAGTCTTTCCATGTCCCTCTGCATGACAATAGACTTCCTCCCCTCTCCCATTCCACAGGCCCACCCGGGACATCCACCTTTGTCATTAGCTCAGGAGAGGATGCAAGATGAGAATCTCTGCTATTGTGTGGGGAGACTCAGTTTCCCGGGTTTCCCCCATGGACACATGTTCTTCAGCTGGGTCTGATTTTCTCCAGACAAGCTGTCTTGGGAAGGATTTGGCCAGCCCTAAGAACCTGAAGGGAAAGGGCGGAGGGGGGTTCTCTCTCTGCCCCCGACAGCCCCGAGCTGGGTCGGTCCCTCAGACCTGGCCAGGGGCATCCCATCCCCCGGCGCCCTTCCCCGGGGCATCCAAGGGCAGGCTGGGCGCCAGCCCCACCCCGCTCGCCACTGCCCGACCATCGTCCTCCCTCGGGGGGCCTGGGCAGGACAGGGACCCGGCTGTGGGAGGCCTCCAGATCTCAGGCCTGGCACACCGTTTACCAGGCTGCTTCCTCCTCTGACGGGGGCCCAGCACACGCCCCAGGAGACTTGGCAGCCGGCCCCAGGGCTCTATCCTCTGGAACTGGTCCCCTTGGAAGGGGCCTGGCCCAGGTGCCAGGTTCGGCTGGTCGGCCAGCCTCCTTTGGAGAAAGCAGGCAAGCCGAGCCAGGCTTGCAGTGGCCCTGGCGTGACACCTGCCACCTCAGGCAGAGGGCCTCCCGCGTGCCCTCCATGGCGGGTTTCTCCCCGGAGCCGTGGCCTGGGCACTAGGAATGCCGGGCCTCCCCGACTCCCGGGAGGAGGGGCTAGCCCAGTTGCGCCCTGGCCCCCAAACCCTCTGGTGCCATCTGCCTGTCTCGGCACTTCTGACTCCACAGAGCCTTTCCTACATCTGGGCTGCCTGCCGTGGCAAAGTGCAGGCGTGGGGTGAGGCCATGGTTTTGTCTTTCCAGGAAAAAATGAGCCCCTGGCCGAAGCAGCAGGCCCAGGCAGAGCCTTGAGCTTGAAGCCCAGTAGGTCTGTGGCCCTCAGGGCCAGAGCCATGCTTTCAAGGCAGGGAAGCGGCCTGCAAGCTGAGTGGGAGTGGGGGAGGGGAGGGAGACAGCTGAAGCCGAGTCCAGAAGGGCGGCGATGGAAGAGCTGCAGCTGGGTCAGAGCCTGGAGGGAGGGCGGGGCCTTCACTGAGGACCCCCCGCCCCCCGAGGCCAGCCCTAGGCCCCGGCGGTCGCGCATGCGCCCTTGGCCTGTGCGGTGTGTGGGGGGGTTGAACCCAAGCCCGCAGGGCTCCCGGAGCGGCCAGAGAAAGAAGGGCCCATGGAGAGGTAGGCGAGGTGGGCAGGGGGCGTCACCTTACTCTCCTCAGCTCCCTGAGGGAGAGAGAGAGAGACAGAGACAGAGAGAGAGATCCCTGACCTCTGAGTCTCTGCCTCCACCGCTGGCTGGTGCCAACTCACGCGCCATCCCACTTCCAGCCATCACCCCCACGCCTGCCTTGGGGCCAGCCCCACCACAGACAGGCCGGTTGGTTCCTGCTCACCTCTGTGCCGTCCCTTCCCGACCTGACCCCAGTGCAGGGGATAAGCTTCAGACAAGTCTTTCCATGTCCCTCTGCATGACAATAGACTTCCTCCCCTCTCCCATTCCACAGGCCCACCCGGGACATCCACCTTTGTCATTAGCTCAGGAGAGGATGCAAGATGAGAATCTCTGCTATTGTGTGGGGAGACTCAGTTTCCCGGGTTTCCCCCATGGACACATGTTCTTCAGCTGGGTCTGATTTTCTCCAGACAAGCTGTCTTGGGAAGGATTTGGCCAGCCCTAAGAACCTGAAGGGAAAGGGCGGAGGGGGGTTCTCTCTCTGCCCCCGACAGCCCCGAGCTGGGTCGGTCCCTCAGACCTGGCCAGGGGCATCCCATCCCCCGGCGCCCTTCCCCGGGGCATCCAAGGGCAGTCTCGGCGCCAGCCCCACCCCGCTCGCCACTGCCCGACCATCGTCCTCCCTCGGGGGGCCTGGGCAGGACAGGGACCCGGCTGTGGGAGGCCTCCAGATCTCAGGCCTGGCACACCGTTTACCAGGCTGCTTCCTCCTCTGACGGGGGCCCAGCACACGCCCCAGGAGACTTGGCAGCCGCCCCCAGGGCTCTAGCCTCTGGAACTCGTCCCCTTGGAAGGGGCCTGGCCCAGGTGCCAGGTTCGGCTGGTCGGCCAGCCTCCTTTGGAGAAAGCAGGCAAGCCGAGCCAGGCTTGCAGTGGCCCTGGCGTGACACCTGCCACCTCAGGCAGAGGGCCTCCCGCGTGCCCTCCATGGCGGGTTTCTCCCCGGAGCCGTGGCCTGGGCACTAGGAAGGCCGGGCCTCCCCGACTCCCGGGAGGAGGGGCTAGCCCAGTTGCGCCCTGGCCCCCAAACCCTCTGGTGCCATCTGCCTGTCTCGGCACTTCTGACTCCACAGAGCCTTTCCTACATCTGGGCTGCCTGCCGTGGCAAAGTGCAGGCGTGGGGTGAGGCCATGGTTTTGTCTTTCCAGGAAAAAATGAGCCCCTGGCCGAAGCAGCAGGCCCAGGCAGAGCCTTGAGCTTGAAGCCCAGTAGGTCTGTGGCCCTCAGGGCCAGAGCCATGCTTTCAAGGCAGGGAAGCGGCCTGCAAGCTGAGTGGGAGTGGGGGAGGGGAGGGAGACAGCTGAAGCCGAGTCCAGAAGGGCGGCGATGGAAGAGCTGCAGCTGGGTCAGAGCCTGGAGGGAGGGCGGGGCCTTCACTGAGGACCCCCCCCCGCCCCGAGGCCAGCCCTAGGCCCCGGCGGTCACGCATGCGCCCTTGGCCTGTGCGGTGTGTGGGGGGTTGAACCCAAGCCCGCAGGGCTCCCGGAGCGGCCAGAGAAAGAAGGGCCCATGGAGAGGTAGGCGAGGTGGGCAGGGGGCGCCACCTTACTCTCCTCAGCTCCCTGAGGGAGAGAGAGAGAGACAGAGACAGAGAGAGAGATCCCTGACCTCTGAGTCTCTGCCTCCACCGCTGGCTGGTGCCAACTCACGCGCCATCCCACTTCCAGCCATCACCCCCACGCCTGCCTCGGGGCCAGCCCCACCACAGACAGGCCGCCATCCCACTTCCAGCCATCACCCCCACGCCTGCCTCGGGGCCAGCCCCACCACAGACAGGCCGGTTGGTTCCTGCTCACCTCTGTGCCGTCCCTTCCCGACCTGACCCCAGTGCAGGGGATAAGCTTCAGACAAGTCTTTCCATGTCCCTCTGCATGACAATAGACTTCCTCCCCTCTCCCATTCCACAGGCCCACCCGGGACATCCACCTTTGTCATTAGCTCAGGAGAGGATGCAAGATGAGAATCTCTGCTATTGTGTGGGGAGACTCAGTTTCCCGGGTTTCCCACATGGACACATGTTCTTCAGCTGGGTCTGATTTTCTCCAGACAAGCTGTCTTGGGAAGGATTTGGCCAGCCCTAAGAACCTGAAGGGAACGGGCGGAGGGGGGTTCTCTCTCTGCCCCCGACAGCCCCGAGCTGGGTCGGTCCCTCAGACCTGGCCAGGGGCAGCCCATCCCCCGGCGCCCTTCCCCGGGGCATCCAAGGGCAGGCTGGGCGCCAGCCCCACCCCGCTCGCCACTGCCCGACCATCGTCCTCCCTCGGGGGGCCTGGGCAGGACAGGGACCCGGCTGTGGGAGGCCTCCAGATCTCAGGCCTGGCACACCGTTTACCAGGCTGCTTCCTCCTCTGACGGGGGCCCAGCACACGCCCCAGGAGACTTGGCAGCCGGCCCCAGGGCTCTAGCCTCTGGAACTCGTCCCCTTGGAAGGGGCCTGGCCCAGGTGCCAGGTTCGGCTGGTCGGCCAGCCTCCTTTGGAGAAAGCAGGCAAGCCGAGCCAGGCTTGCAGTGGCCCTGGCGTGACACCTGCCACCTCAGGCAGAGGGCCTCCCGCGTGCCCTCCATGGCGGGTTTCTCCCCGGAGCCGTGGCCTGGGCACTAGGAATGCCGGGCCTCCCCGACTCCCGGGAGGAGGGGCTAGCCCAGTTGCGCCCTGGCCCCCAAACCCTCTGGTGCCATCTGCCTGTCTCGGCACTTCTGACTCCACAGAGCCTTTCCTACATCTGGGCTGCCTGCCGTGGCAAAGTGCAGGCGTGGGGTGAGGCCATGGTTTTGTCTTTCCAGGAAAAAATGAGCCCCTGGCCGAAGCAGCAGGCCCAGGCAGAGCCTTGAGCTTGAAGCCCAGTAGGTCTGTGGCCCTCAGGGCCAGAGCCATGCTTTCAAGGCAGGGAAGCGGCCTGCAAGCTGAGTGGGAGTGGGGGAGGGGAGGGAGACAGCTGAAGCCGAGTCCTGAAGGGCGGCGATGGAAGAGCTGCAGCTGGGTCAGAGCCTGGAGGGAGGGCGGGGCCTTCACTGAGGACCCCCCCCCGAGGCCAGCCCTAGGCCCCGGCGGTCACGCATGCGCCCTTGGCCTGTGCGGTGTGTGGGGGGTTGAACCCAAGCCCGCAGGGCTCCCGGAGCGGCCAGAGAAAGAAGGGCCCATGGAGAGGTAGGCGAGGTGGGCAGGGGGCGCCACCTTACTCTCCTCAGCTCCCTGAGGGAGAGAGAGAGAGACAGAGACAGAGAGAGAGATCCCTGACCTCTGAGTCTCTGCCTCCACCGCTGGCTGGTGCCAACTCACGCGCCATCCCACTTCCAGCCATCACCCCCACGCCTGCCTCGGGGCCAGCCCCACCACAGACAGGCCGCCATCCCACTTCCAGCCATCACCCCCACGCCTGCCTCGGGGCCAGCCCCACCACAGACAGGCCGGTTGGTTCCTGCTCACCTCTGTGCCGTCCCTTCCCGACCTGACCCCAGTGCAGGGGATAAGCTTCAGACAAGTCTTTCCATGTCCCTCTGCATGACAATAGACTTCCTCCCCTCTCCCATTCCACAGGCCCACCCGGGACATCCACCTTTGTCATTAGCTCAGGAGAGGATGCAAGATGAGAATCTCTGCTATTGTGTGGGGAGACTCAGTTTCCCGGGTTTCCCCCATGGACACATGTTCTTCAGCTGGGTCTGATTTTCTCCAGACAAGCTGTCTTGGGAAGGATTTGGCCAGCCCTAAGAACCTGAAGGGAAAGGGCGGAGGGGGGTTCTCTCTCTGCCCCCGACAGCCCCGAGCTGGGTCGGTCCCTCAGACCTGGCCAGGGGCATCCCATCCCCCGGCGCCCTTCCCCGGGGCATCCAAGGGCAGGCTCGGCGCCAGCCCCACCCCGCTCGCCACTGCCCGACCATCGTCCTCCCTCGGGGGGCCTGGGCAGGACAGGGACCCGGCTGTGGGAGGCCTCCAGATCTCAGGCCTGGCACACCGTTTACCAGGCTGCTTCCTCCTCTGACGGGGGCCCAGCACACGCCCCAGGAGACTTGGCAGCCGGCCCCAGGGCTCTAGCCTCTGGAACTCGTCCCCTTGGAAGGGGCCTGGCCCAGGTGCCAGGTTCGGCTGGTCGGCCAGCCTCCTTTGGAGAAAGCAGGCAAGCCGAGCCAGGCTTGCAGTGGCCCTGGCGTGACACCTGCCACCTCAGGCAGAGGGCCTCCCGCGTGCTCTCCATGGCGGGTTTCTCCCCGGAGCCGTGGCCTGGGCACTAGGAAGGCCGGGCCTCCCCGATTCCCGGGAGGAGGGGCTAGCCCAGTTGCGCCCTGGCCCCCAAACCCTCTGGTGCCATCTGCCTGTCTCGGCACTTCTCACTCCACAGAGCCTTTCCTACATCTGGGCTGCCTGCCGTGGCAAAGTGCAGGCGTGGGGTGAGGCCATGGTTTTGTCTTTCCAGGAAAAAATGAGCCCCTGGCCGAAGCAGCAGGCCCAGGCAGAGCCTTGAGCTTGAAGCCCAGTAGGTCTGTGGCCCTCAGGGCCAGAGCCATGCTTTCAAGACAGGGAAGCGGCCTGCAAGCTGAGTGGGAGTGGGGGAGGGGAGGGAGACAGCTGAAGCCGAGTCCAGAAGGGCGGCGATGGAAGAGCTGCAGCTGGGTCAGAGCCTGGAGGGAGGGCGGGGCCTTCACTGAGGATCCCCCCCCCCGAGGCCAGCCCTAGGCCCCGGCGGTCACGCATGCTCCCTTGGCCTGTGCGGTGTGTGGGGGGTTGAACCCAAGCCCGCAGGGCTCCCGGAGCGGCCAGAGAAAGAAGGGCCCATGGAGAGGTAGGCGAGGTGGGCAGGGGGCGCCACCTTACTCTCCTCAGCTCCCTGAGGGAGAGAGAGAGAGACAGAGACAGAGAGAGAGATCCCTGACCTCTGAGTCTCTGCCTCCACCGCTGGCTGGTGCCAACTCACGCGCCATCCCACTTCCAGCCATCACCCCCACGCCTGCCTCGGGGCCAGCCCCACCACAGACAGGCCGGTTGGTTCCTGCTCACCTCTGTGCCGTCCCTTCCCGACCTGACCCCAGTGCAGGGGATAAGCTTCAGACAAGTCTTTCCATGTCCCTCTGCATGACAATAGACTTCCTCCCCTCTCCCATTCCACAGGCCCACCCGGGACATCCACCTTTGTCATTAGCTCAGGAGAGGATGCAAGATGAGAATCTCTGCTATTGTGTGGGGAGACTCAGTTTCCCGGGTTTCCCCCATGGACACATGTTCTTCAGCTGGGTCTGATTTTCTCCAGACAAGCTGTCTTGGGAAGGATTTGGCCAGCCCTAAGAACCTGAAGGGAAAGGGCGGAGGGGGGTTCTCTCTCTGCCCCCGACAGCCCCGAGCTGGGTCGGTCCCTCAGACCTGGCCAGGGGCATCCCATCCCCCGGCGCCCTTCCCCGGGGCATCCAAGGGCAGGCTCGGCGCCAGCCCCACCCCGCTCGCCACTGCCCGACCATCGTCCTCCCTCGGGGGGCCTGGGCAGGACAGGGACCCGGCTGTGGGAGGCCTCCAGATCTCAGGCCTGGCACACCCGTTTACCAGGCTGCTTCCTCCTCTGACGGGGGCCCAGCACACGCCCCAGGAGACTTGGCAGCCGGCCCCAGGGCTCTATCCTCTGGAACTCGTCCCCTTGGAAGGGGCCTGGCCCAGGTGCCAGGTTCGGCTGGTCGGCCAGCCTCCTTTGGAGAAAGCAGGCAAGCCGAGCCAGGCTTGCAGTGGCCCTGGCGTGACACCTGCCACCTCAGGCAGAGGGCCTCCCGCGTGCCCTCCATGGCGGGTTTCTCCCCGGAGCCGTGGCCTGGGCACTAGGAAGGCCGGGCCTCCCCGACTCCCGGGAGGAGGGGCTAGCCCAGTTGCGCCCTGGCCCCCAAACCCTCTGGTGCCATCTGCCTGTCTCGGCACTTCTGACTCCACAGAGCCTTTCCTACATCTGGGCTGCCTGCCGTGGCAAAGTGCAGGCGTGGGGTGAGGCCATGGTTTTGTCTTTCCAGGAAAAAATGAGCCCCTGGCCGAAGCAGCAGGCCCAGGCAGAGCCTTGAGCTTGAAGCCCAGTAGGTCTGTGGCCCTCAGGGCCAGAGCCATGCTTTCAAGGCAGGGAAGCGGCCTGCAAGCTGAGTGGGAGTGGGGGAGGGGAGGGAGACAGCTGAAGCCGAGTCCAGAAGGGCGGCGATGGAAGAGCTGCAGCTGGGTCAGAGCCTGGAGGGAGGGCGGGGCCTTCACTGAGGACACCCCGCCCCCCCGAGGCCAGCCCTAGGCCCCGGCGGTCGCGCATGCGCCCTTGGCCTGTGCGGTGTGTGGGGGGTTGAACCCAAGCCCGCAGGGCTCCCGGAGCGGCCAGAGAAAGAAGGGCCCATGGAGAGGTAGGCGAGGTGGGCAGGGGGCGCCACCTTACTCTCCTCAGCTCCCTGAGGGAGAGAGAGAGAGACAGAGACAGAGAGAGAGATCCCTGACCTCTGAGTCTCTGCCTCCACCGCTGGCTGGTGCCAACTCACGCGCCATCCCACTTCCAGCCATCACCCCCACGCCTGCCTCGGGGCCAGCCCCACCACAGACAGGCCGGTTGGTTCCTGCTCACCTCTGTGCCGTCCCTTCCCGACCTGACCCCAGTGCAGGGGATAAGCTTCAGACAAGTCTTTCCATGTCCCTCTGCATGACAATAGACTTCCTCCCCTCTCCCATTCCACAGGCCCACCCGGGACATCCACCTTTGTCATTAGCTCAGGAGAGGATGCAAGATGAGAATCTCTGCTATTGTGTGGGGAGACTCAGTTTCCCGGGTTTCCCCCATGGACACATGTTCTTCAGCTGGGTCTGATTTTCTCCAGACAAGCTGTCTTGGGAAGGATTTGGCCAGCCCTAAGAACCTGAAGGGAAAGGGCGGAGGGGGGTTCTCTCTCTGCCCCCGACAGCCCCGAGCTGGGTCGGTCCCTCAGACCTGGCCAGGGGCATCCCATCCCCCGGCGCCCTTCCCCGGGGCATCCAAGGGCAGGCTCGGCGCCAGCCCCACCCCGCTCGCCACTGCCCGACCATCGTCCTCCCTCGGGGGGCCTGGGCAGGACAGGGACCCGGCTGTGGGAGGCCTCCAGATCTCAGGCCTGGCACACCGTTTACCAGGCTGCTTCCTCCTCTGACGGGGGCCCAGCACACGCCCCAGGAGACTTGGCAGCCGGCCCCAGGGCTCTAGCCTCTGGAACTCGTCCCCTTGGAAGGGGCCTGGCCCAGGTGCCAGGTTCGGCTGGTCGGCCAGCCTCCTTTGGAGAAAGCAGGCAAGCCGAGCCAGGCTTGCAGTGGCCCTGGCGTGACACCTGCCACCTCAGGCAGAGGGCCTCCCGCGTGCCCTCCATGGCGGGTTTCTCCCCGGAGCCGTGGCCTGGGCACTAGGAAGGCCGGGCCTCCCCGACTCCCGGGAGGAGGGGCTAGCCCAGTTGCGCCCTGGCCCCCAAACCCTCTGGTGCCATCTGCCTGTCTCGGCACTTCTGACTCCACAGAGCCTTTCCTACATCTGGGCTGCCTGCCGTGGCAAAGTGCAGGCGTGGGGTGAGGCCATGGTTTTGTCTTTCCAGGAAAAAATGAGCCCCTGGCCGAAGCAGCAGGCCCAGGCAGAGCCTTGAGCTTGAAGCCCAGTAGGTCTGTGGCCCTCAGGGCCAGAGCCATGCTTTCAAGGCAGGGAAGCGGCCTGCAAGCTGAGTGGGAGTGGGGGAGGGGAGGGAGACAGCTGAAGCCGAGTCCAGAAGGGCGGCGATGGAAGAGCTGCAGCTGGGTCAGAGCCTGGAGGGAGGGCGGGGCCTTCACTGAGGACACCCCGCCCCCCCGAGGCCAGCCCTAGGCCCCGGCGGTCGCGCATGCGCCCTTGGCCTGTGCGGTGTGTGGGGGGTTGAACCCAAGCCCGCAGGGCTCCCGGAGCGGCCAGAGAAAGAAGGGCCCATGGAGAGGTAGGCGAGGTGGGCAGGGGGCGCCACCTTACTCTCCTCAGCTCCCTGAGGGAGAGAGAGAGAGACAGAGACAGAGAGAGAGATCCCTGACCTCTGAGTCTCTGCCTCCACCGCTGGCTGGTGCCAACTCACGCGCCATCCCACTTCCAGCCATCACCCCCACGCCTGCCTCGGGGCCAGCCCCACCACAGACAGGC
Organism: Diceros bicornis minor; assembly: GCF_020826845.1. Taxonomy (NCBI): domain Eukaryota; kingdom Metazoa; phylum Chordata; class Mammalia; order Perissodactyla; family Rhinocerotidae; genus Diceros; species Diceros bicornis. The sequence continues at coordinate 89,369 of NW_026691479.1, forward strand.
CGGTTGGTTCCTGCTCACCTCTGTGCCGTCCCTTCCCGACCTGACCCCAGTGCAGGGGATAAGCTTCAGACAAGTCTTTCCATGTCCCTCTGCATGACAATAGACTTCCTCCCCTCTCCCATTCCACAGGCCCACCCGGGACATCCACCTTTGTCATTAGCTCAGGAGAGGATGCAAGATGAGAATCTCTGCTATTGTGTGGGGAGACTCAGTTTCCCGGGTTTCCCCCATGGACACATGTTCTTCAGCTGGGTCTGATTTTCTCCAGACAAGCTGTCTTGGGAAGGATTTGGCCAGCCCTAAGAACCTGAAGGGAAAGGGCGGAGGGGGGTTCTCTCTCTGCCCCCGACAGCCCCGAGCTGGGTCGGTCCCTCAGACCTGGCCAGGGGCATCCCATCCCCCGGCGCCCTTCCCCGGGGCATCCAAGGGCAGGCTCGGCGCCAGCCCCACCCCGCTCGCCACTGCCCGACCATCGTCCTCCCTCGGGGGGCCTGGGCAGGACAGGGACCCGGCTGTGGGAGGCCTCCAGATCTCAGGCCTGGCACCACCGTTTACCAGGCTGCTTCCTCCTCTGACGGGGGCCCAGCACACGCCCCAGGAGACTTGGCAGCCGGCCCCAGGGCTCTAGCCTCTGGAACTCGTCCCCTTGGAAGGGGCCTGGCCCAGGTGCCAGGTTCGGCTGGTCGGCCAGCCTCCTTTGGAGAAAGCAGGCAAGCCGAGCCAGGCTTGCAGTGGCCCTGGCGTGACACCTGCCACCTCAGGCAGAGGGCCTCCCGCGTGCCCTCCATGGCGGGTTTCTCCCCGGAGCCGTGGCCTGGGCACTAGGAAGGCCGGGCCTCCCCGACTCCCGGGAGGAGGGGCTAGCCCAGTTGCGCCCTGGCCCCCAAACCCTCTGGTGCCATCTGCCTGTCTCGGCACTTCTGACTCCACAGAGCCTTTCCTACATCTGGGCTGCCTGCCGTGGCAAAGTGCAGGCGTGGGGTGAGGCCATGGTTTTGTCTTTCCAGGAAAAAATGAGCCCCTGGCCGAAGCAGCAGGCCCAGGCAGAGCCTTGAGCTTGAAGCCCAGTAGGTCTGTGGCCCTCAGGGCCAGAGCCATGCTTTCAAGGCAGGGAAGCGGCCTGCAAGCTGAGTGGGAGTGGGGGAGGGGAGGGAGACAGCTGAAGCCGAGTCCAGAAGGGCGGCGATGGAAGAGCTGCAGCTGGGTCAGAGCCTGGAGGGAGGGCGGGGCCTTCACTGAGGACACCCCGCCCCCCCGAGGCCAGCCCTAGGCCCCGGCGGTCGCGCATGCGCCCTTGGCCTGTGCGGTGTGTGGGGGGTTGAACCCAAGCCCGCAGGGCTCCCGGAGCGGCCAGAGAAAGAAGGGCCCATGGAGAGGTAGGCGAGGTGGGCAGGGGGCGCCACCTTACTCTCCTCAGCTCCCTGAGGGAGAGAGAGAGAGACAGAGACAGAGAGAGAGATCCCTGACCTCTGAGTCTCTGCCTCCACCGCTGGCTGGTGCCAACTCACGCGCCATCCCACTTCCAGCCATCACCCCCACGCCTGCCTCGGGGCCAGCCCCACCACAGACAGGCCGGTTGGTTCCTGCTCACCTCTGTGCCGTCCCTTCCCGACCTGACCCCAGTGCAGGGGATAAGCTTCAGACAAGTCTTTCCATGTCCCTCTGCATGACAATAGACTTCCTCCCCTCTCCCATTCCACAGGCCCACCCGGGACATCCACCTTTGTCATTAGCTCAGGAGAGGATGCAAGATGAGAATCTCTGCTATTGTGTGGGGAGACTCAGTTTCCCGGGTTTCCCCCATGGACACATGTTCTTCAGCTGGGTCTGATTTTCTCCAGACAAGCTGTCTTGGGAAGGATTTGGCCAGCCCTAAGAACCTGAAGGGAAAGGGCGGAGGGGGGTTCTCTCTCTGCCCCCGACAGCCCCGAGCTGGGTCGGTCCCTCAGACCTGGCCAGGGGCATCCCATCCCCCGGCGCCCTTCCCCCGGGGCATCCAAGGGCAGGCTCGGCGCCAGCCCCACCCCCGCTCGCCACTGCCCGACCATCGTCCTCCCTCGGGGGCCTGGGCAGGACAGGGACCCGGCTGTGGGAGGCCTCCAGATCTCAGGCCTGGCACCACCGTTTACCAGGCTGCTTCCTCCTCTGACGGGGGCCCAGCACACGCCCCAGGAGACTTGGCAGTCGCCCCCAGGGCTCTAGCCTCTGGAACTCGTCCCCTTGGAAGGGGCCTGGCCCAGGTGCCAGGTTCGGCTGGTCGGCCAGCCTCCTTTGGAGAAAGCAGGCAAGGCCGAGCCAGGCTTGCAGTGGCCCCTGGCGTGACACCTGCCACCTCAGGCAGAGGGCCTCCCGCGTGCCCTCCATGGCGGGTTTCTCCCCGGAGCCGTGGCCTGGGCACTAGGAAGGCCGGGCCTCCCCGAATCCCGGGAGGAGGGGCTAGCCAGTTGCGCCCTGGCCCCCAAACCCTCTGGTGCCATCTGCCTGTCTCGGCACTTCTGACTCCACAGAGCCTTTCCTACATCTGGGCTGCCTGCCGTGGCAAAGTGCAGGCGTGGGTGAGGCCATGGTTTTGTCTTTCCAGGAAAAAATGAGCCCCTGGCCGAAGCAGCAGGCCCAGGCAGAGCCTTGAGCTTGAAGCCCAGTAGGTCTGTGGCCCTCAGGGCCAGAGCCATGCTTTCAAGGCAGGGAAGCGGCCTGCAAGCTGAGTGGGAGTGGGGGAGGGGAGGGAGACAGCTGAAGCCGAGTCCAGAAGGGCGGCGATGGAAGAGCTGCAGCTGGGTCAGAGCCTGGAGGGAGGGCGGGGCCTTCACTGAGGACACCCCGCCCCCCCGAGGCCAGCCCTAGGCCCCGGCGGTCGCGCATGCGCCCTTGGCCTGTGCGGTGTGTGGGGGGTTGAACCCAAGCCGGCAGGGCTCCCGGAGCGGCCAGAGAAAGAAGGGCCCATGGAGAGGTAGGCGAGGTGGGCAGGGGGCGCCACCTTACTCTCCTCAGCTCCCTGAGGGAGAGAGAGAGAGACAGAGACAGAGAGAGAGATCCCTGACCTCGAGTCTCTGCCTCCACCGCTGGCTGGTGCCAACTCACGCGCCATCCCACTCCAGCCATCACCCCCACGCCTGCCTCGGGGCCAGCCCCACCACAGACAGGCCGGTTGGTCCTGCTCACCTCTGTGCCGTCCCTTCCCGACCTGACCCCAGTGCAGGGGATAGCTTCAGACAAGTCTTTCCATGTCCCTCTGCATGACAATAGACTTCCTCCCCTCTCCCATTCCACAGGCCCACCCGGGACATCCACCTTTGTCATTAGCTCAGGAGAGGATGCAAGATGAGAATCTCTGCTATTGTGTGGGGAGACTCAGTTTCCCGGGTTTCCCCCATGGACACATGTTCTTCAGCTGGGTCTGATTTTCTCCAGACAAGCTGTCTT